>NC_037594.1:489992-754992 GCF_003073045.1 Pomacea canaliculata | reverse complement strand
TGAAGAGACATCAGCTCGAGAGGCAGGCTTGTGTCACGTGCATCACGTGACTTGATGTGCTCTCTCCGTGAGGTGATGGTAAATTATATGTCGGCGTTTCCTGGGCAGCATGATGAGCTCTTTTGTTGTTGTTGTTGTTGTTGTTGTTGTTGTTGTTGTTGTTGTTGTTGTTGTTGCTGCTGTTGGCGACGACCTGTCATGTTTTGCTACTTTGTTACCCACCATGCACACACAAGAGGCTGACGGTTTGTGACTGTTGACGTCTGTCCTACATTATTATTCCTCCGCCTGCAATGATGTCACAAGTCTTGATGTCTTGATGTCACATGCCCAGAAGGGCACGGTGCTGTCACTTACCCTCCACTCAATGTTTCGGATGACTGATTCACTATTAAACACTCGTGGGAACCATATGATGACGTGGAGGTAGCTCCGGATGCAAACCCGGAGGTACAGACGTACTTCTGCCGCTTAACTACGGGCCAGTAGTTTCAAGACGGAAGAGTTCCACGGATCCTGTGCATCGATCACCTTTCCTAGTCGCGGAAGCAGACAGCGGAGTGGTTAGGTCGGGTCACCGGGGTATGAACACACACACAGTGCACACTACTTCCTCCACATCACCAGCTTGGTGATGCTCTGGTGCATTTGCTAAGCAAAAGAAGTGAGGAAGGAAAGATGGGTACTACTAACACCAAAAGGAAGGCTGACCCCGAGATAAGTTTGGTTTCTTACGAGTCCAGATGACTCCACACCGACTGATACATCAAGGGACTACATTAACGTCTGCTGCTTCTCTACAAGTGTCGGGACACGGAACCTTTCTTATTTGGGACTTGTTGTGTCAATGGGCATGAACACAGAATATTCATCTCTCTCTCTCACACACACGCCCACATACACACATAGGAAAAAGAAAAACACACTCATAGGAAGAAAACACAGGCACACACCAGAGTGTGGGTATAGAGACTTTTGTTCCAGTATAGATACTCACTGATTGTAGCTATTCAATGCTAAACCTCACCTGTAAATTTCGGCGTCCAAACCCATCCTTTAACTAATTTCCGATAACAAAGTACGCGATTGGCACCTGCGACCAACGAGAAATTAATTTAGAGAGATAAATGTTTTAAAAGTTATATCCATCAACAAAGATTCTCTCATGGGACTTAGGGGAGCCTTTCTTTCATTTGTATTCTCCAGAATTGTGAATGCTCCAGGATATTTCTCTCTATTGATACTCAAACATTCATTGTGACTCGTGGAGACAACTCACAGAATGGAGGCAAACAAGAGCCGATAGTCGCACCTGCTTGTTACACCTTACACGTGATGAACATTTCTCCTGTTTAAACAAAGCCCTACCTGCTCCATGGTCTGAGAGACAGAAGGAATTAAGGAACAATGGCATTCTTTGAGAATGACAAATCGTCGAGCCCTTTCTTCAATCTTATCTCAAGTTCGTTACCATGGTAATTGAGAGGTGTAGGTGCCCGTGACCTCAGGCTAGTGTAGACAAAGAGGGAAAGGAAGCAGGATTAGGTTGTGTCACGTGTACTGTGGGACTGACGCAGGTCACGTGAGACCATGTCCTGTTTGATTGTGCTTGCATCATGGCTGGTCCCCGCCCAACTGTTTTTTCTAAAAACATTTCCTTCTAACTGAAGACATTAACTCCAAGATTTGTTTTTGAGTTGTCCTCCATTTCACTGGTTTGAAAAGTTAATGTTTTCCGGTTTCACTGCACACCACCATCGACAGGAGAATCAGATGTAAATAAATAAATGAACGCAAATGTATTACTGGACTGCTGGCAGACGATTTTTTTCCAGTTAACTCCTAAAACGAGGCATTAGGCTACAAAGCTTCCGGTTTAGTCACATTCTTTGTTGAGGCTCGCCGAGACTAACAGCGTGGTCTGACAGACAGCAGTCCACCTGTTCACATCTGTGGTCTGACAGACAGCCGTCCACCTACACACATCTGTGGTCTGACAGACAGCCGTCCACCTACACACGTCCATGGTTTAATGGAAGAGGTCTGAATTGTCCAGCATGTGTACAGAGCTGAGGGAGGGTCAGTTGCTTACTGTGGGATCATGGAAGTTGTTCAACAAAACACATACTGCCAGCGTAAGGAGAGTCGATAAGTTTTAGGTTGTTGGAATGTGTGGTGTTAGAGGGGTGCAGTGGACTTAGGAACATCTAATCACCTTTATCTACCTTACCTTCTCCTTAGATATTATCTCAGTAGGGTGTGGACACCGCCATCCGCATCCCTCCCCCCAGTCTGAAACAAGGAGAAACAGGGAGAAACTTCAGCGATTTGTAGAACTACTCGGATGAAAGATAAATATGCACTGGGGGTGCGAGGGTTGAAGGATGGGTTGACCTAAGTGACCTGAATCCCAAGTACCTTGTAGTGACAGTTGTTGGCTTAGTTTTCGATAAAGAGTACATACACACATGCCTGACGAGAGGGAGGACAGGGAGGTTCCCATGCCTGTGGAGGGAAGTGGGTCCGGCCTTGGTCAATGGATTTTTCTTTTTCTCGCGCGTTTCTGTGACAGCCTTTTTTTTTCACATGAGCCCAAAGCGAAATCCCCAACCTGGTGGACCAGGGTGCAACAGTTTAGTCTGGACACTCCCCTGACAGACCTGTTCAGCTTGGTTACACCTGCCTGGAGCACAAGGTCCTGACGACATCGTTCTGTGGATGGACAAGGTGCTGAAGCCACCACACCACTACAAGGTGACCACACCACTACAAGGTGCTGAACACCACTACAAGGTGCTCGCCACCACACCACTACAAGGTGCTGAACACCACTACAAGGTGCTGAAGCCACCACACCACTACAAGGTGCTCGCCACCACACCACTACAAGGTGAGCTGCACCAACTGGTGGTGGAATGAGCACTTGAGTGGTCGTAAAATAAACTCAAAGTCCGCAACAAGGTTGGCCAGGGAGGACGAGAAGGAGGGTGACAGCGCGATCTACCCCCAGAGAGACCTCTCACGAAGATTAAATCCCTCTGGTGACCTTACACTACAACGAGTGAACTCAAGAGACCGACTCACCCACAGACAAAAGTGTGTAGGACTATTCTAACTTGGCGGTCTTTGTGTCGGACAGCGTGTTGTGTCTGATCAGACTGTAAACATCCGTGTAAACATGTGTTGAACACGTGCCTCAGTGTCAACATACGATAGCAGTCTGTACACGGGTATCAAGATTCAAAACGCCCGAAAGGACAGGACACGCAAACTTCCTTCTTTACTGCGCTACATTAATTATCTGTGCGGAGAAAGGCTGGAGTCACGGGTGTGTCACGTGGTGTGTCACGTGGTGTGTCATGTGGTGTCTTCTTGTCTTTCCTAGTTTCCTCGGATTGACTCCCTTGACGCATACCTAAAATAATTATAATAACAGGATCTTAATTTTCCTTTTTAAAGCAGAGGCCCGTCATCCAAAATAAATAAATAAAGGTCTTGACAGCTTTGTTCAAGCGTCTCATCTTAGTTGTCCTCCGATGACGTCAGAGATGTTACACTCAGTGAGGTCGATGACGCAGGCACGTGCAGTTGTTTACTAATCCTCTCGTGACGTCAGTAAGCCGTTAAGGTGACGCTGTCTCATCAGCCAGCAAAGCGCAGGGGCGGGGGAAGGGGAGGTAATGACTGTCTCTGGCTGGCTGTCTGGCTGGCTGGCTGTCTCAACCACCTCAGTCAGTGCTTCCTGCTTCATTCTGGTGGCTGGGGCACAGCCAAGCGTTCCCGTGAGAGAGTTAGTCGGTCAGGAAGTGAGACACGTGTACCTTTAAACAATAAAAAATGAAAGCAGACCTTATCTTGTAGCCTTTCTTGACCCTCCGTGAAGCATACTCACAGGGTACTTGAAAACTTGTTCACCTGCTCAGTGGCAGAGGAGGACAAGGTAAGGTCATCGTGCACCACCCTCACCCCCATCCCTGCACTCCAGGACCTTCAGTAAACAAGGAGGATCGTCACGAAAGTGTCCACACCTTCTGTGTAAAGGATCTTGCATTTCAAGTTGGTAAGAGTGTCCTCCATTTGCAGGACATTAACACATCGAACTTCAATGTGACTTATCCCCCTTGCAATCTCCAATACACGAGATCAAAAAGATAGAAGTTATCTCTAAATTATCTCCCCTCTCTCTCTTCCAATTTCCCTCCTTCTCTCTCTCAGTTCTGTCCTCTCTTATTCCTCTCGCTCTCTGTGTCTCAACCCATAGATTGCTATTAACAGTTTTGTCCCCATGAAGCAGGGTGAGAAGCCTGGCGAGAGAGAAGACGACTGACGACGAAGCACATCGCTGTGACCTCACAGATGGAGTGGGTGGGGGACATCCGGGGCTCAGTTTTCAGGTGCCCAGTGTTTCGCTTGAGTGACTTTCAGCCACAAACAACAGGGTGGGCAGGTGGAGTGCACAAATGGGTCACGGGGATTCCTGGCCAAGAAATACATTCGCTTTTGCTGCGCAGTTGTGTCAATGCGTGCATGTAGAAACACTCGACGACTTGTACATTGAATACAGTTGTTATCCGTTGATAGGAAACGTCACTCACAGAAACTGTTTTATCTTTCACTCCACCTGCTTCTGTAATCTACAATATCCATCCTTCAGTCCATCTTTCCTCTTGTAGATTTATTTTGAATATGAAAGCGAAAACTTTTTTCTTCTTTCTTTCTGTCTTTCCCTTCTCTTGTTGTATCAGTTTCGCTGTTCTTACGACTGTCCGTGTCACACCGGTGCCACAACACAACTTGTGCTTGATTTCTCCTAAATTGCTATTAAACTGCACGAGAGACTGGACATGTCTGCAGCTTCACAACCAAACAAATGATGTCAGTGATGTGCTGTGTGATTTATTCAGCTTCACCATTGTGAACAGTAACATCAGCTTGTCTGGTTTCTTTGTTTATAAACTGTAAGTGGTGGATGCTTTACAAACACTCATACACAACAGTATGTACAGCATTGAAGTCGCCGCCAACATGCCCCATTCCTCCCCACACACACACCACTGCCAGTGCAGCGGAAGGGAGGAGCATTCTGGTCCATCCACTGCCTCCGTGAGAATTGAGAGCGGGTATATGAAAGTACAAAATGCAAGTTCAGGAAGAAAGTCTTATAGAAGACTAACAGGACAGGAACTTTACATGTCCATAAATAGTCAACCGATCAGTTTGTTTGTTTTTTGTTGGTTTTTTTTTTTTTTTTTTTTTTTGTTCATTTCAAAAACAAAGACTTCTATTTTTCTAAATTGAACTATGCCAGAGACAGCGTGATTAGTTATCGGAGATAATCTGATGAAAGTCCTGGCGGTGTCTAGGAAGGTCGGTTTGTGAACTAAAGCAATCAGTCCAGCTATGTCCCATCACTGAGCAATGGTTGCAGGGTGGGTGTAGAGAAAGTACTCGTGACGACTTCATCCCATTGCCTGAGGGGGGAAGGGTCCGCTGGCGAGGTGTTGTTGCGGCCCTTTGCTCCTGAAGGAGTGACGAGGACTAACCTCAACTTCATCCTATTACACTGACAGGCTGGTCACGGCGTGCGCCCCAGATCCTTAGTATTTACATCTCATTGGCTGGTGACTCCATTCACGTGACCTACCGTCTTATTTCTCGTGGATCTTTTAGTTCCAGCCTCACCATCGATGCAACGACTTGCTGACTGCAGTCACGTGATGCAGCTTTGGTTGGGTGCTATTAGAATGTTCATTCTTGTGTATATGCGCAGTGTTTTGTGTCAATCAAGCTCTACATTCAAAGCCACAGAATATTTCAGACAGTTGTTAAGCTCGACTTATTTTAACAGACAACTGCGGTCAGCATATGTCCAGACTTCTTTGCCACTCCATTCGACAACACTGTGGAACGCTTTCAAGCTTAGACACTTCTTTAACGGAACTTCTTAACTGAACAAATATGAACAAATGTTTATGCAAGTTTGCCAGAGTATTTACATTACGAGTATCTAAATTTTATAATTACAAACATTACAATTATATATAATCTTGTCAAACCTTTCAACCGTTCGTCCAGGGCGTTTAGCCCTGAAAAAGTCAATAGATTATCTAATATTGGGAAACTTCGAGAAGCAAATGGAGAGGATAGAGGGTACGTATATAAGACAGATATTATCGGACCACCTGGATGCTCTAGCCGAACGGACAAGTGAGACAAATATAGAAAGACACATTGGACAAAAGCGACTGCTGAGAGGTATTTGTAGAATCATAGGCAACTCTGGGTAGTATGACACTCCCACCCCACCACTGCTGTTTGGGTCATAGACCTTTACAGGTTCTCGGTCACAGAATGTTACGTGCTTCAGGACGTAGCACGTGGCTTAGACGTAGCACGTGACTTATTCACTGGTTTGATAACCGTTGCTTGGTTGTCAAGCAACTCGAACGTACAAAAGCAATACGCCTTGGAAACCAAGACATCACAATACAAATGGAATCCACTGACCCCCTTAGATACACAGCTGGGAGGTAAGCAGGTGGGAGGGGAAAAACTGAGTAAACAGCTTCCTTCTGTGCTGCCCAGTTCTATTGCACAGTCTGACACGAGATCAGGTTGGTGTGACCACGTGACGATGATGTCGCGTACAGCAGTCCTCAACAGGAGCAAGGCTGTGGCTGTAGACGGGTAGAGGAGAGCGGCTCAAGGGGTGGAGGTGAGGAGCGGGTTTATCGGGTGAGAAGGCGTAACATTACTCAGTGCAGGGGATTCCCCGTCTGCCACTGCGCTGCACGTTGATTAGTCTCGGTGATAAGGCTTGAGTGAGAGGTCAAGGCTGGGACCTCCTGGCCATAGCAACGTGACGGTTACACTGATCAGCTGGTGAACAAACGATAAGTCAGATAGTCAGTCAGCTACAGCGGGACACACTGACAAACAGAAAGAGTGACATGCGCATAACAGGAGCGAGTTGCGAGTTTATCAGACGGGTATGCTGGGCAAGGTCGTCAAGACGACTGTAACACAGGGTGGACATCTTGTCGTCAATGTGACCTCGGGCTGGCAGGCAGACAGGCTCGGAACGAGTGTAGCAAGTGTAGCATGGCCTGCTTCTCTGTACGAAAGACAATGTGAGCGGCATTATTCTTAGCCCTTTGAAGTTTGACCATTATGTGAGTAGGGAGATCGATGACTATTGATAAAAGTTGCATTAATCAGCCAGGACAACACAGCAGCAGACAGGAGTATTTTGGTGGCAGAGTCTGACAGGATGGGTCGGATGTGACTGATCATGCGAAGCTCATGAAAGGTGGACTTGCGGACTGGATCGATCTGATAATGATACGTCGATGATAACAAAGAAGATTCTGGACAGTCTGGGAAGGAGGGAGAGAGAGAAAGATATATATTCGTCACAGAGACAATAAAAGTAGTAGAAAACAACACACATTTCGGTTTACAGGCAGAGCTACCGGAAAGATTTCAGCTTTGTCGTTATTCTTTTTCAGTTTATTGGTGGACATCCGGGCTTTGGCAGACCCTACTGTGTGCTGTGTGGGGTGCCAGCCTCCGAGAGATGAGAGGCGAGGGACGTTGGCAACTTCCTGTCACGACCATAGTCGGGATTCCAAGGCCCAGCACTGGATAATGCCATCAGTTGGCTGGATGTGCACAGTGATTGAAAGAAGCCCGATAACATGTCAGGTATCCCGTACCTCAAAGTAGCAGGGAAGATGTGGTTACAACTACAACAGAGTGGATTGCAATGTCAGGTAGCAGTTCAAAAGTCCAAAGACTCAAGAAGTAAGAAGAAGGAGCTGGAGAAGGATGTCATGGTAGAGTGCATGAAGGTTGAACTGTGTGTTGGTCTGTGTGTTGGTCTGTGTGCCAGCTTACACTGTAATATGTACACTGTAAGTCGGGGTAAACATAGAATGTATATATTCATTTATTTATTAATAAAAGACATGCAGGGAAATACAAAGAAAGAGAAAAAGTGAGAAAGCAGTTTAAATGTTACTGAGACTAGGTGAGTTCTATATCTTTATTAAGAATATTTTCCTTTATAACTAAATCTGATTCCCAATCAATTAACTCTTTCCCGACTTTCCAATAGAAACCACAGGACATGTCTTTGGCTTGTTTCTTTTGGGGAAGAGCCAGCGATGTACTCTAGAATGAAGAATTCTGTCTGCGGACCTTTTTGTCCGGAATTTTCTGAAGCACCGATCAGTGGTCGGCGCAGGGTCTGAAGGATCACGTGATATTGATACTCTGACTCCTGGGAAAGACAAGTCCAGCTAGGGTATTGTATGCTGTAATAAATGTGATTTTCTAGAGAAGAAATATCCCTTGTTTGTTGAAGTGAGACAGCAGTTGTCTGAGAGTGTAGTGCTTTACAGTGTAGTATACAGACCAGCAGTCTACAGGGTACACTGTGGACACCCGCCACCTACTGGTCTCAAGCGGGTAGACTACTAATCCACCCGGAACTGGTATGAAAGGGTCATACTGCGAAGTCACCACAGCGTGGTTTTCTCGGTTATCAGTGAAACAGGATGTTTCTTTGTGACCACTCAAAGAGCAAAGTCATATTCACTTAGCCACACTTCAAACTTAGATAAGTACTGAGCGGTAGTTAGATAAGGAACAATTCAGGCGGCTTGTAGCAATTTTTTCAAAGAGTTTTGTTTTCTCAATGAAGAAACAGCAATCCCTTTTAATGGCTAAACAGACGGCTGGTCATTCAAAATCCATTACTGTCTTGCGTGCAAAAATGTAAGAGCTCAGATAAGACAAGTGTAACAGAATTTTCCCCCATTTTCTCTTGCGAAACCAAACTGGCTCATTTTCTAGCAAATTCATGATTTAATTAACCTGGATAAGCACGGCTGAACAACTCAGATGTCTGTTTTTGGCGAAGCGCCGAGTTTTGGGGTTAAAAACGGAAAAAGTTTACAGAGACCTCATCCACGGAACGGGTTTGCTGAAAGCAACATCCAGGAAGTGGTAAAAAGTGAGGGAGGCGTTGTATAGTATACTACATACCTGTGTACACTGTCAACAACCTCACAACAGTCCTACCCGATGATCCCACTTCCTCACATGCACTTACTTCTCACTGACCTGCGGAGCTGCCCCTCACTACACTCGCCATGTTTACCGGCAAAGCACTTGTTTGAGTTCTCAAACGAAATGGTTATTGCTTATGAAAACTTGGGTGAGCAACCTTGCTGGTGATAAACCTGGTGTGGGATTTTTTTTCTGAGGTATGAGGCTTCGTACATTAGTGCACCTGCCTCCTGTTATTTCATTTTAATACATTTTTCATTTGGAGCTATTTGATCACCTGCTTATTTTTAACATTACTTCGTTTCTTGAAAAAACTTGTTGACATTTTCATTGGGAAAAATCCTCACACGAGGTGCTTTGGTATAATGTCGAGTTGATGATGACTGGCCTGCAGGTAGTCAGCACTACAAATCATTCTTATCTTACTCAAACCGTTCATACCTCCTACTCCCCTGAGCCTTGTCTGTACCCGGATGTCCCCGTGACAAGCGAACCTAGTCCTGTGGGCCTGTCGCTGTTGATATTATTATTACTCACATCGTATTGACGTTGGTGACTAAGATCAGGTATTGAGACTGGCGTAGGAACCAGGGCAAGGAGGGCCGCCGCCCCCTCAACAGAGATAGTGAGGGGGCAAGATTGTGAATGTCATTGACTGTCAGCGTGAAGTTTCCTCTGACGAGGTCTCGCGACTAGCACGTGTATGACGCACTTTGTGTGACGTACTGGCCACCATATCGCCGTCAGCGAAGGTGAAGTGTGACGCACGCTCCGGCGTGGATGACGTCACACACCGCCTGTTTCGCTCTGTCCTTTGCTGGTCAGAGGTCAGGTGCAAGGACAAGCAAGGTTGTCAACAACCGGTTAAAAAAACGACGACAACAACGACACGGAAGTGTTGGCGACGCTGTGAGTGGACTGCTGTGACAAGACTCCCAGCTGACATGACAGCCAGTTGGCAACAACACCAACATGTCAAGTGATCAGATGTCACTGGCGATAACTACTGACCTGTTTCCGCACGCACAGTGGGTGCCCCTGGTGCATGATATCACGGAGAAAAATAACGACAAAGCAGTCCAACCAGCTGTTACATTCACAAGAGAAAGAAGGTTGGAAGGGTGAAGAAATCACAATCACAACACATTCCTACATTTACTACACATGGGTTCAGTCAGTTTTTTTTTGTGCTACAAAGGATTTTCCAGGATGTGCAGCAAAGATGTTCAGAACTTTGCTGTCATCAGTAACTCGCCCACTGGTCAATGCTACTGAACAAATGCACTGACAACTTAAAAATATGATGTTGCTGTTCACTTTTATTTCTCGACGCTTTAATTACTTCCTAAAACTCGACACTTGCAGACGACATTACAGAAAATGAGAATGTACTGATACATGCACGTGGTGTGTGTGTAAGCCTGTGTCAAACTAGACCATGTTTTTTGTTTTCGTCCTAAAGCTACACTTTCTCGTCTGTAAACAAGACCTTACATGGTCACCCTTGCCCTCACCTCTCTGTTGTGTGAGGGGGTGGTGTCTGCAGAAAGAGAGAAGAGTATGAGGATGAGTGGAAGAGTGAGCAAGTCAAGCAGGAAGTCATTGAGGTCATAACTGGCTGCTTTATCGGTCAGTGAGTTAATGAGGTCAGGGAGGTATATGAATAATCTGATGGAAATATGTGTGTGTGTGTTTGTGTGTTGCGTTTGTCTTTCGTGGATACCGCGGAGATTGAGACCAAAATGTTCTAGACTACATTGCACCCTATGGCGCCGTAATCCGTTTGTGTCCATCAAGGTTTATGGATCATTTGTAATGCAAGGATTTGTAGTATCGGGACAAACATTTCTAGAGAATGGGAATGTCAGGCAGTGTATGGAAATGGCATGCCACCATGCCAACATACAGCAACAGCAAGTTTCCAGGTCAAAGGTTTCTGGAATTATTCTGGAAAGAAAAGCAGCTTAATTAAGCCAAAACTTTACTGTATGCCAGAATTTCACGCCCACTAATTATACTGCACGCGCACACCGTGTCATCGTCGCCGTCAGAGACCTTGTGAAGGATGGGTTCACCACCATCCACACAGACACTTTCTGCGTCTTGTCACCCTAAAGATGCCCCCCCCCACCCACCAGCTATAGAGACTGTACGAAACACACACACACCACAGAACAAACAAATAGGGACTGTACGAAACACACACACACCACACACAAAAACATACAGAGACTGTACGAAACACACACACACACACACAACGAAACATACAGAGACTGTACGAAACACACACACACACCACACAACGAACAAGAATGTTTTCTGCTCTCGTATGTGTGTATATATGTTCCTCCAGGCTACAGCCCGAATGGACGCACTCAAACTCTCATCTTATTCATATTCATATTCATGATTCTTTACAATTGCTTATCACTTGTTGACGATTGTTGACAATTATCGATCAATTCTTAAAAGTAAGGAGTAACGATGTGTGTGATGAGAGGGACAACATGGTGTCACTGATAGCAGTTAGGTTTCTCCAATGATGTATTTATGTTTCAAGGCTGCGTGCATTTCCTTGTGTAACTTTTTTTCAAAGCACTCAGAGCTGTTTTCCTCTCTTCATTGTGTTATTGTGCAGCAATAGATTTGAACTGGTTTCCATTGTAACCACCACTCAGTCCCTGATGGCTATGTAGGGGTGGGCTAGTCGTACGAAGAACACAACAAAGATGGAAGTGGCCGCACAGCTGTTCATTTATTCAGAGTTTCACTCGGCGACTGGCCTGCTGTCTACTCTCACTTCCAAACTAAAAAAAACCTGCAACTCTCAAGCTACGCTAGTTATTCTCTCCCCGTCGAACGTTCCAGAACTATCCACCCTCATTTCCCTTGGTCTCGTCCCGACCCCGGTGGTGCCAGTGGACACCAGTGGGAGCTGTTCGACCCCTACCCTCTACAACCAAAGACTTAATACACTACTAGAGTGCTTACCATAGAAAGGTTACAGGTTCGTCACGATAGTTACATAGCTTTGACTTGTGACCTTTAAGGGAAGTGGAGTCACGTGAGCTACTGACGCCAGCAGCAGTGAGAGATAACAAGGAAGATAAGCAAAGTATTTGTGCTCTGCTTGCCTCGCAACCAGAAGGATCTAGAACGTGCCGGACTGACAACCGGCTATAGTTGTCTACTTTTCAGTTCAAAAATAACCTGAGCTAACTGGCGGATTACAATATTTGATCTTATTTTTTCCCTTCCTTTTCTTGGGAGGAGGGTCTATAATTATGGGTGCGATTACACACGCACACAGTCGTGCTGCACATCATTGCCGTTATCTGTAGAAGAACCAGAACTGCCACAACTTTCAAGCTGGTAATTTAGAGTTATTAATAATGAAATCTTGTTTTCTAATAACAAAGTACTTTCTTCAATGTCTAGTGGGAACTATTGCTCATTTGTTCTTAATTCCACATTTTCAGACTCCACAGCCATTTGTATTGATAGCCTGATACTCTGAATTCTTCGCACACACTGTGACACACACACACTCTTTCTCTCTCGTTTGGACCAGTAGAATTATTCGTCCTTGCCATTATCATTAGTCATCATCATCACCAGCAGAATCCCTTCTGGTGTCATCGATGTCATGACAAAGACACATTTTTTTTAATTGCGACCTGTGCGTTATACTGACAGTCAGCTGAGCCATCGAGGCCTACGTCAGGCAAGTGGGGGATTCCCCGTCTTTTCCCGCGCTCACCAATTGGTCACATGACGGACATGCGCAGTGGAGCTCCTGGCGGGATATGGCGAGGTGAGTCGCAGTAAGTACAACTTGTCATTTTTCATCAAATACCCATCTTTACTGCGCGTGCTTTTGTCTCACGATAGCAAGGGTTTATCAGGGGTAACCCCAGTAGGTAAAATCAAGTTAGAAATATTGAGCATTTTTTCGCTGTCCTAGGTTTTGCCCAAATAAAAGGCGCAATGCGTACAATGATGTCAGTGGCAAAAGTACACGACACTAAAAATAGACACAGTGGCGTGTCGTCTGCTTGTGACACACCGCCCACCTCCCCCTCTCCTTCTCCGCGTCACACGCCAGGGAAATCCTTGTGGCAGTGCTCAAGTATAAAAGGGCTGAGTGCTACACGAGCCCATACTTTCTTTTCGAGATTGTCAGTGTAACATATCGGTGTAGCGTCCTAGTGGGACAGAACATTTCGCGCCGTGGATTCTAATAAACTGGATCACAACACACAATGAAAACGCTGGTAAGCACCCTGGAATGCCATTTATAAACATTTTATAACAAGTAGATATAGAAGTCGCAATACAGTGCCCGCTGAAAGAAATTATAGTGTTTTTTCCCAGTGTTTTAGCATGTTGGGGCATATCCATGTGTTATAGTATGTTGTCACTCGGCATTTAGTTTCAGTTATAAAAAAACGGATTTTATGAGTATGTAATTTTTTCATTATACTTATTACAAAAGTGTCAAAACCACAAACTTCTTTTTTTAAAAGATGACTATAGGCTTTTTGCATTTGTGATTACAATACTGTATCATTTTTAGGGTTATTACTGTTTTCACATTGGTGATAAAATATAGGTTTTAAATTTCTCAGTATTTTTAATTTTGTTCAGGTACGCTACTCATACTGTTTAACCATGTGCCACTGAAATCCAGCATTTGTCAACTTAATCTTTAGTATCTGAATGGCAGTTATTCCTAATTAACAATTATTTAAGCAATGAGAAAGATTGAAATTAGAAATGAGAATAAAATATAGGGATGGATTTCTAAATATATGTTTTATGTGCTATGTAATTATTTCAGACTGACAAGTCCATAGATGATAAACAAGTAACTGGCTCAGGAAAGTATGTGTTTGTAGACCCACCATCAACAATGGAGGAAGAGCTAACTGGATATAAAGAGAAAGTAGAGAATATGAAACTTCTTCTGAAGCACTATCAGGCTCAGCTAGAATCTCATAAAGTGCGCCGTGATGGTGTAGAAACAGTCTCCAGGCTCCTGGCTGAGGCTCGACAGGAAAATTTGACTTTAAAGAAAAACCAGGTCGCTTTGGAGACAACAATCAAGAATTTGCAGAATAGACTTGTGGTGAATGGAATTTCGAATGCAGCTACAGAGGATGATGAAGTTATTGTGCCAAGTATGTCCAAACAGACTTTCAACAATCTAGCTCTTGAGAATGCTCGACTAAGGAGCATACTACACAAAGAGGGCAGTGAAAATCTAGACAGTATACAGAAAGTCAAAGAGGTGAGTAACTTTTCAGTTCAAAGCCAGTATTTTTTTCATTTTTAACATATTTGCTGATGTTATTGAGACATTTTGTACATAGAATACCATTGTATGGTATTCAACAGGTGCAGTGATGTTATTAATACACTTTTTGTATATAATATTGCCATTGTATGGTGGTTAAAATCTTGCTTGGTTTTATTTTGATATCTGCATCCACTAGTTGTTCAGTTAACACAATCTTGATGCCTTTATCCACTAGCTGTTCCGTTAACACAATTTCGATGAATGGAAAATTTTTTAATGCTGACCATACAATGGCTGGACTTTCAGTTATTTTGACAGTTTTTGACTGAGAAATTATCAACTATTTTAGGAAAGGGAACTGCATTCAGAAGTGGAATAATAATTCATTAGGATTATGTACCTGTGTAGTTTGAACTAGAGAGATAAAGTTTCAACAGCTTTCTCATGAGTGAATTTTTTTTTTATTTCATGCACAGGAAACGGAAGCAGAAAAGACAATTGAGAAACTTAGGATAGAAAATACTAGCATGAAGATGAAGCTTTCAGATCTAGAGACACTTTTCAAATCTTCCAACAATGATAAGGACAAGCGTCTCATTGCCTACCTGGAAGAAATCAGACAGCTCAAGGCTCTAGAACATGGTGGTACAGGGGAGCTGACAAAGTCACGACAGACTTTGGCAGCTTTGCCAACGCTTCGGGAGCAGTTGCGTGCATTTGCACGACATTGTCAAGACTTAGAGGGAGAGTTGGAAAAAATGGAGGAGATTCCAAAAGAAGTTGTCACTGTCAGCCGCCACAATTCTGAGGTCAGTTTTTTTTTTTTTTTAGATAGGTTTTTTTGCTGTATTGCTTTATTTTGCAGGAACCTATTGAGAGAGAGAAAGTGGGGAAAGCAGAGAGTATAGGGATGTGTATGCACAGAAAGACTGAAAGCTTAAATACTTCAGTAGCAGTTCTCATTGCGTAGTTGAGCAAAGAAGACATTTCTGTCAGACTTGTTGCAGTCTGTGTTTTGTTTTCCTTCCTTGCTCTTTTGCAGCATTGAACACTTAAAAAAAAATTGAATGAAAAAGTTAACTTTTTGAAAGTCTAGCTGTGAAGAGCAATTACAGGGATATCTATATTTTAAAAAAGTCTACATTTTGTGGCAACATCAGTTAAGCTAAAATATCTGTGTATTTCAGCGAAGGGACAGTACAGATGGTGCTGAGATCAGTCAACTACTAGAAGAGAAGAAGAAACTGGTGGAGAAAGTAGAAGAGGTAGGGTTGGCATAATTGTTTGTATGAGTTCATTACTATTTTCAATAGTTTGAATCTGTTTATTGGCCAGCATTTAGCCAAGGACAAGTGTGTATGGAATACACACGGAATAAAAAAATTAAAGTGAAAGTAGTTCACCAAACATAATTACCTTCTTTTTCAATAGGTCTCAGAAATGAACCGACGATGGCAGAAATACTATGAGGAACGGGAAAAATATACACAGAGCCTGGAGTTTAGGATCCAGGATCTGGAAAAGAGCTACAGTGATGCTCTACGGGGAGGGGTCACAGAAGAACTTAATAGACAAATGGAGCAGTTGGTGACAGCATCACGTGAGAAACTGGAACAAGTAGACGACCTCCGCCGAAAGGTAGCATTTAGGAGGGTGGAATCTCTCCTATTTTCCTTTTTCGTCCCTTTCAAGTTTTTATTTTCTGCTACAGACATTATTATTCCATTATTTCACATTCTGGTAACCTGTACATGTACATGCTTTTTTAATTTCTTTGTTGTCTCTTTTAATGACATAGCATCTGTATGTTTTATGTTCAAAATTTTATGTTTGCAATAGGCTGAAAATGAAGCAGAACAGCTGCGCCGTGTCTTAGGGGCCAAAGAAGCTGAGATTGTGCAGCTCCAAGACCAGGTGACTATTCTCTCCATGTCGTCTCCACACAACCCAGCAGCAGACACCAGTACCATTGAGTTGCTGAAGGCACAGATACAAGTGTGCACAGAGGATTTTGAAAAGGAAAGACAGGACCGACAGTTTGCATTGCAAAAGGTTTCAAGTCTGCAGGAGCAGATTTATCGTCTTCAGAACCAGGTGAGTCACATTTGATGGACACCTTTTGAGATGCTTTAAAAAGACTTTATTATTCCAAGTTATTTCACTTTTTTCCTGTGATAGACTGGGTTTCCTTTACAAGATAAAAGATTTGTTGTTTTCTGTTTACTTACAGAATGAACATTTGCAAAGGATTTTGCAAGGCCATTCTTTGCCAAATCGAACCAATGCTCAGGAACATGGACTTGATGTAAGAATTCATCTTTGACTTCTCATTTTTCAGTACACTTAACCATACCTTCCTCATTTCTGTGTCTCTCAAATTTTAAACTATTTAAAACTTTTTGAATTGTTCATGAAACTCAATTTTTGTTTCTTTTTCTCCCTTTAGTTTGCTTGAATATCATATTCACTGAAAACACATGATGTGCATTTTTTTCATGCATTGATACTTTTATTTGACAGTTTAACAATCTTCAGCCTCGTGGAAGCCTTCGTATGAACCTGGAATACGATGGCAGTTATCCAAGGCACAGACCTCGGCTGCATGGTAAACACGATTGGTCCACACCAATGCCGGACTTCCCTGATTCCGATGGGGAGACTCATCAAGAGAACCATGAGGCTGTCAAAGCACCAATTTCTCTTCCAGCAGCTGCATCTGAGCTGATAGCACGTTCACCCAAACCTAAACAGTCTCCCCCATCCTCCATGCTGATTTCTGAAGAGTCTTCTAAACATGAAAACTTTTTGACTTGCCCAAAGTGCAACAAAGAGTTCTCTGAGGAAAGACAGTCTGAGTTGTTGGCTCACATGGATACTTGTTGGGAGTGACCTTCTGAACATTTAGTTCCCATGACTCAGTGAATCCGCTGGAATTTTTTTTTTTTAACACTTTGTTACACTTGGGAGTCTTCTCCTTTTCTTCTCTTTCTTTGATGCTGTCTTATCTGAATGCAACATATTTTTTATAATTGTGTGTTGTGTGTATTTTAGTGTTACATGGTGATCATATCTGTGTGTTTCTCTGTGCTGTTTGTTGTGTTAAATTTGAAAATTTGAGTAGGTTCTGCGTGACTGCTGCATGTGCCATATTGAGCAACTGTTTGAAAACAGAAAGAACTGAGGTAAGGATGAGGCTGTGACCTGCATCACTGTGCAGCTGTTCATTTTACCTATATTTTCTAAAAATATCATTTTTGAATATACTAAAATGGCATGGAATCATGTCTAGGGACATTAGCATTTTCCTAAAATGTAGCCTACTACTTATGTCTTTAACACTTTAACTAGATAATTTTCTTTAGAATAATAGAAGTATCATTTTTAGATGAGTGTTACTATAAGACATGTTGGGCATCTATTTAATGCAGTGGTGTTTCAAAAATTGTTTTTAATGGAAATTGATCAGGAATTTCCTCTTTGGGGGAATTTTTGTTTTGTCCCAGGAATGGCACAAGTCTCAGATCAGTTTCCATATTACAGGTAATCTTGAAAAGGGCTTCTGCTCAATGTTTGTTTTTCGTGTGCAGCTAATGATTTTAAAATAGTTTCTCATTGTGCTTTTTTTATCCACAAATAGTTCAATCTTTGGAGAAGCTTCTCAAACTTAGCTTGATATGCTTGAGACTTCAGCACTTACAGTGTTGTCCCTATTCAATTTTCTGTTATTCTTCAGTGTGAGAAGAGGCACAAGCCTGGCATTCTTTTCGTGGTGGTGTTAGAAATATGTTGAGCAAAATTAATTCCATCAGGCTGTCGGATCCAGTTCTTACCCTCTTTCCACTTTTTTGGCTTTACTCTTTAGTTGTTTTTTATTACTTTTTTTTTCATGCAGACAAGCTTTGGGAAGCTCTCCATTTTTGATTCTCTATTGGTTGCAAGGTTTGCTTCAACTGTCTGCTTTGCTTATCATCTAGACTAGAGCAAACTTAATCTGTCTCCATCTCCAAGCCAGCATCCATGATTTTTAATGCAGGTTTTGATTGATTAACATCTTACAAGACAGTTTTTAGTGTATTTATTTATGTCTCAGCACATTTTCTTAAAAGATTGTTTTATCTTAATTTTGACTATTCTAGAGGCCTTTTTTGTGGATTTTCACTGTGAAACTGAACACCACTGCTTCAAATAGCAGCATTCAATGGCATGCATGAATAACACTCTGCCCTCCTACTCACTATAGAAGTATATGTTGGCAGATCAGCAATAATCTTACTGTTAACAGCAGCACAGAATAAGAATCTTGCTAACACCAGTCACATCAGTAACATTGAAGTTACTAGTTGACTAAAAAAACCAATGAAATGTTAAAGTTTTATCTGTTTTAGTCCGAATATTAAGATATATTGAAAAGGAAAATGATCCATTCTATTGTCGGCTTTTAGTATAAAAAATGGTTTTACATTTAAAAGTGGATTATGTGTCTGTGTGTGTACAACTAGTTGGACGGCAGATTGTCAGTAATGGTCACCATCCTCAGGGAATATATGTGTCTCCATGTGTGTTTGTGGAGGGGTTGAGGGATATATTATGTGAATGTTTAGAGATATGTTTTGTATGAGTACATTTCCTTGCTGATAGTTGTGTTCAGTGCTACATTTCTTTTCTGGAAGGAGCTAGTGCTCTTTCAGTTGTTTTTTTTTTTAATTTACTGTGACATTTTCAGCTTTTGGAGAGCCTTAAAAACAGATTCAATAGACAACAGAAATTGACTTTGTTCCCTAGTCTTGTACTAGCAGCATTATGCATGTGCAACACTGCACATTCCATAACTTATGTTGCTCAAGACCCATTTTGTAGACTGGTATTGTCAGAATATGTCATCAATGTATTATTTTTTACTTATAAATTTAGAAGTCCATTGGAATAAATTTTGTGATTTTGATGATGAGTGGTCAGTAACATGATGTGCTGCATACAGAGCTGCCTACAACTTGGCATTTTTGGGAGACCTCTGCCTAGTACACGTAACAGCTTTGGAAGCAGATCATTTACTGTGCCATCATCTTTGCTTGGAAAGAAAAAGAACAAAACCCCCATCTACTTTTCTCTGTTACAATTCTGAGACCTTTATGCGAGTCCATTAGACTTATTTATTTCCCAAAAATTCAATCCATTTCTGTTGTCAGCGTAAACCTGTAACCTTTTAAGGAAAAAAGCGTGATATGTGAGAGTCTTCAATAATGGGTGCAATATATGTGATGGGATTGCTGGGGTACAAAGGAGTTTTCTCCCCTTTATTTCCTTTCAGTTATTTCTGCTTTGTGATTGTTAACTGAAAAAGTCTCTGTGCCAAGTATCAGGCCTTTTATAAAATTCATTTCTACCAGTAGATACTTAGCATATTGAGAACTAATCACATAACAACGAAACATATGTAGACAGTTTGAAAAGAATTGGTCGCTTGAAGAAGTTTAAATTTTGTAACATTTGACAATGTAATTCTAGTACCTTTACTGTTGCTATTTTTCTTATGGTTATAGAAGGCTTTGCCAAGCAATTCTTTATCACTTTGTTAATTTTTTTTTTGAGATTGTAGATGTTTACAGTATAATTGTGTTGCATATTCAGGGCTTCTGCTAAGGCTAAATTCTTTGGGGTCCCAATGACCCCTTCTTCAGATTTTTAAGGGGTCCCTGTTCTTCGCCGAAATTTGAAGGGGACCCCACTGACGAAAATTGAAGGGGCCCTCCAAACTTTTAATGCGTACTGTACACAATTTTTTGCGTAAGCAGAAGCCATGATATATATACTACTGGCTATAAAAGGCTAATCTGGCTGCAAATATTGCTATTATACTAAAGGCCAGCATGTGTCATAGGGTATAAACATAATACATAGGTTGTGATACTCAGTTGACCGAAGATGACATTTTCTAGGCCCAGCATAGCTTGATAAGTGTTTGTGGAAAATGTTGCGTACTTTTTCACTCAAGAATTCACTGAAATTTTTTGGGAAAAAAATCATACGGAGGACTGTCTGTGATCAAGCTGCCTTGTGTGAACTTTTCTTTCATTGAGGTAATGTATGTTTTGAGCGCTTTGATTTTTACTGTCATGTGGATATCACAAAGTACAGAATAAACAGTTCTGATGTTGAAGTCTGAGGAGTACTTGTTGTGGTTGCATGCACATGTATTTGGCTAAGAATAGTTCATTATTGTATGGGTCACTTGTTGGCTCATTTTTAGATAGATGTTCACAAAAATTGAAGACAAATTAATGCATACCAAATCCATGCCAGAACATGTACTGATATAGCTGCTGATGCTTGAGAACATGGAGGACTTGAGTCCCTACCTCAGCTGAAGAGTCTCATCAGTGAGGTTAAGCAATGACTGAAACAGCGGGCAGATGTTAACCAGATCCTGTGTGCATTAGAGGTTATGACATATCTCTCACACACACACATATACACACAACATATGTGGAAGACAATAAGCATTTATCTCCATTTAATTGGTATCAACATTTAACTTGCTCTGAGCATTACTAATGCTTAGTTTCCTTTAGGTGTTGTACAGACACAATGTTGAGGCCATCTGGTTGCTAGGAGTAATGCATCAACACATTCACATATATGCATATCTCAATGATGAGCACTTTATTGCATATTTAATCCTGTTCAATTTTCAGTTTATAACATTTATGAGAAAAAAGGTGGTGTATAAAATAACCTGTTCTGTATAAATAACTTTATGACATGGTGTTATATTTGAGGCACAATATAGCAGTCATAAATTCACATATATCATGAATCGTTAGGACAATTCCCCCAAAACTTTTCTCCTGAAGCCACAAAAGCAGCAAAATACATGACAGACACAGGTAAATAGTTGCAACATATCCCAAGATAATCATGTCAAGCTGGTCCAAATGCAAATGCATCAACGAATGTATTTTCTGTTGCTTTTATTCTGGTTTCTCACTGGACGCTTGTGAGAAACTCTTAATCCATGAAGTATCAACCTAGGATTTTTGTTGTCTTTAACATCTTTGTCAATCACATCTTAACATGAATGCGACAAAAAGTGAATACTTTGTGATAAAAGATATGACAATGTTTAATGGACTATGAGATGTACACAAATTTCATGTCAATTTCTGGAATTTTTTGCAATGAAATAAGGGAAACATTTTTTTAAAAAAAGGACAAATATTGAGAAAAAACTATCAAATTTGTGCTCATTTACTACAGCCATAATCATAAACTAAAATTTTCAAGAGGCTGAAAATGTAAGTGGTCCCACAATAATAATCATGTACCAAAATTGTCACAATTCAAAAGTGCCTCCTAGTCATTCATGTTAAAGGATGTTCTGCTAGAGACAAAAGAATATTATTTTCATTGCAGTTTACCATGATTATACTGACAAGGGTATGAGATGAACAGCTGAGATCACACAACATTGTACGAGAACTTTTAGCATAGTCATGTCATTGACAAAACGAACATTTTTCAGACACTGTTGATATTATCTTTCTTTTTGTTATACACTCTACATATTAGTTGCTTGAATACATTATCAAACATAAGCAAATTTGTCATGATGCAAGGCCAGCTTTGTGGACTTCATATGTAACCCCATTTAATGTCTGTTATGGTTTGTGTGTGGGTCACTTAGGAAAATTTAGCAGTGTAAAAAGTCTGTGCATAAGTACTGTAGTCCATTGGCAGTGGGCATTCTGCAGCTTGTGCTCCTAAGGCGGCTGCCCCCACTGCAGCAGAGGTCTGGAGTGTCAGCAAACTAACTTCACAGATGCCTAACCCTGGACCTCTTTCCTTCATGACTGCTTCGAAACCTGTGTGAAACAAAGGGTATTTTACTGAACAGAAAAATCTGTGTGAGATCATGGGCATCACAAACCTCTAAAACCAAATGGGAAATTCTCAAAAATGTCCCAATAACTTTACACCTCTACAAACACATTAACATATGATAATATATATATAGCCAATGTCAAAGTCCAGTGGCTTAACATATTCTTAACGGGCTTAAACTTTTGTAAAAAGAACAGTTGTTAAGCTTTAACAGGTTGACAAGTTTTGGGAACATGGGCAACTTTTTTTTTTTAAACACAATTTAAAGAAGTAAAGGGGATGCAACTACTGTCAAAGAGTTTTTCTAATTGAGTTCTCTCCCTTTAACCCTATTAAAGTCTCTCGTGTGTGGATATTTTTAATATAGAAGGCTAGGTACAATTTTCAAGTTGTGTAGATCCAATGTAGTGAAGTAACTGAACAAGTGTGTTACAATGTTTAATACTTTTTAATAAATATTTAATTCCTCTTTATTATTAAGGTTGAACAGGATCTTTCCTATCACTATTATTCTCCTCATCTGAGCTCTTGTACATAGATTTGATACCAGAAAATGATGAAAATATTAGTAGTTCGTAGAGATTTGAATTGTTAAAATATTTTCTAAATTAATGTAAAGCGTATTTATCTCAGCTAAATACTAGAGATGGTTTCCAAGCTTTCTTAAAAACCAATCAAAACTTGCTGGTCACATCTTTGTAATTGACATGGAGTTAGAAAAAAGTCAAGATTGTTATGTGGTTTTCACAAACCTGGTTGTAAGGCTTGCCAACTTTTGAAGACAGATCCCACACAAACAACATGAAGCCCTCCTGTTTGGCTTAGGAGTAGCTGTTAATAAAATTTCAAATCATTTTCAAGGCATGTGATGCAAACCTCAGAAAATATCCCACACATAATGGTTTAAGTTTCTGACTATCACTTCATCCCTGCACAATCATGTGTTGATAGAATGATTAGCTCCTAAAAGGCATCCTCTTTTTCAATCATTTCTAAGGTAGCTCATTTCATGCATCTAGCTGTTACATCCTCCCAGGCCTAAAATCTTTGAACCAAACTTCATATAAAGTCTTGTTCTAAGTACAGTAAATGTTTACTCAGATATGTGGAAAAATATTACACAGAACAATAAATTCTCTTTTCTGGACTCAACAAACACTGAATAAAACAAACATTTATTTACTCCTGTAGTCCAAAAATGGCTGATTGCAATTTGCTTTTGGGAAGGAAATATATTTACACAAAGCAATGCTCCATTCTTATATTACCTTGTCAATTTTGTTGGCAACAGCTAAAATATGCATTGCCAGCAATTTCCCTGCTTCACAGAATACAGAGCAGCACAGAGCATCACCTTTTTCAATGGCACCTGAAACAGTAAATCTCATATATTAATTAGAGGTCAAGGAAGTTTTATGTTTTATAAAGTCATAATAGTGTCTTTGTTTCTGTGTCTACTTTGTACTGTGTAGAGGCATTTTATGATAAACTGTTTTCTAATACATAATCCCTTTTTTTCTATTGTGCCTCACTACAAAAAAAAAAAAAAAAAAAGGGAAGTGAACAATACACAAATCTGATTTAAAGTGAAAGGATCAGATATTTATTCTTTAAACACAATTAAGCTGGTAGATGTGACGAGTGCTTCATAGATCATAAAGTCAATGACTGAGGACTGCACAGTGTTGATTCAGCCCCAGTCAAAAAAATTGTATCATCACAATGAATGTTTGTATTGCCTATCATCTCCTAAGCTGCTAGGTGTTTGGCATCAAATAATTGTGTATTTCCAGCATCATTCTTGACTCTACAAACGGCAGAAAAATAGTTTCAGAAAATATCTGACAGATATACCAAAGTAAACAAGAGATCAAAAACAGATTGTGAAATGAATATTAGGACTGTTGTTTTCCTGGTTGCCCTGTACACTCATACACCTATACATTTACTGTATTTTTCCTCTCTCTATTCTGCTTCTTCTACACCCCTTCTCATCTTCTCTCTATCCTCCCGATGTTCCTTTATCAGTACAGTGAAGCTTTAAAAGATTTTAAAACCTCTATTTTTTTTTTTTAGGCTTGAGTCAGTAACAGAATGCTGCTTAGCATAATATAGTCCTGCTTTTTGCCCAGAATGCTCTTAAACATTTTATAAACATTCACAAATGGTCGAGAACCATTTATAAACATTTATAAAATGTTTAAATGCTATCAGGGTGGTTGTTGCTATTTTGAACAAGGTTTTTTAAAATCCTTGTACAGTGGAACCTCAGTTAACGAACACAATCTGTTCTGGAAAGTTGTTCATTATCTGAAATAATTTATCATATAAGAAATAAAGGAAATATATTTAATTAGTTCCCAGCCCCTGTTGACTCGCTAATTAATATTTGAAAATTACAGGCTATGTAGGTATATGTTTTTAATGTAAACATTTATAATACAATATAAATGGAGTTAAATAAACATAAAAACATTAACGAAAGCATTTAAACATAAGAAAACTTGCTGTTTTAACGGCATGGGTGGATGGAGGTGTAGGGAGGAAGGGGTGGAATTACTGCTTGGATTCCCCCTTATGAGCACATGTGACATTGTAAAATCTGGGGTGACTTCCCTTTTCTGTGGCATTGAGGTTGAAGGAAAAAACTTGTCCAGTGTCTGTTGCTTCTGCCTTTTTTGTAACACTCTTGGGTAATACGACATCACATTATCATTGAACATGTTTTGGCTCCTATTGCCTATCACACTGTTAGGCAAAGACTTTTCTACAGACTTTTCTTTGGAGCCATGATTGAGGATTATCTTAATTAAATAAAGCACAAAAATCACTAAATAAGAAGGATGTGCACAAATAAGGAACGACCAATCGTAACTGTGTCTCGAGCGCGAATGATGACATGTATAGTTCATGTGGCTGTTTGTTATCCGAAATTTTGCTCGCTATCCGAAGGCGTTTGCTAACCGAGGTTCCGCTGTACAACTATTTTACAATATGCTTCCAGGCTCAGGTACACCCAAGAAGAATATTTCATGGACTACTTGAGCTTAGAGATTTAACAGCTGATGAGTACAATCCAAAAATTCTGTCTGTGAGATTGTGGATCTTTACTGACCTCTGGCCAGCTCTTTACAAAGTCCTGCAATCCTTGATTTGTCAAAACCACTGTAAAGGAAAGGAAGCAGACCATTGCGATCATCTATCTGCACAAGACACAAAGTAGTTATTTGTAGATGAGTGGCGGACCAAAACAATCATCTATTTGCACAAGGTGGACAGTAGTTATATGTATAAATAGGGGCAGACCAACACAATCATCAATATGCACAAGACAGGCTGGTACACATATAGTAAGAGCCAGTCCAGACCAGTGGTAACATTTCTTCCCAGTTTTAGAAATATACCTTCACAACATAAAGGCTAAAAGACAATGATGTCACTTTTCTATCACTGTACAAAATTAATCACAAAGATTGTCTGCTGTTCTGTAGAATGTGACTCAACTCACATGCCCACTCCCTTTTACCCAGAATAGCTGATTTCTAGCAGGTTTCTGACAAAAAGCACAGGATAGCTTTCTTAGAAAGTTGTTTTTGTTTTCTTTTATAATTACTGTACAGATCTGTCAAAACCTTCCATCAGACCATGACCTTAGCTAAACACATTTAATCTTATCCTCAGGTATACTAGGATCTTACCCCAAAGTGGCTGAACATTGCTTTTTCAACAAAGGTAACATCATGTGGAGATGAAACTAGATTGTCAGCATGATCAAAGTAAACTTTTAGCGCCCTCTGGGAAATCCAAAAACCTGTAACAGGAAAATTTTCAATTTCACCATGACAGAAATGATTTGAGAAAATCCACCCCCCGTTTCCCCAAACAAAATCACAAGAGAAGTATCCAGCAATCTATCAGTAATAAGTGCATGCAATAACCAAATAAAACAAAAGATTTTGGTCTTCATGATATAAATTTTTGTGGAACACATAAAAACACAGAAATATATTTTGATGGTGTTGATCATCTTTTTAACCCCTACTGATATTTCAAACATCAGATAACTCTTACATTCTTAAAGCAAACTTGAAAACATGCAAGGCTATTTTTTTTTTTATAAAAAGAGAGTATTTGTCAGGTCACTAAGAAGATGTTACAGCGTGGGTAAAGCATATTCATTAAGGAGAGAGGAGGAATATGATCCTCTGTACTTGCATCTCCTGAAGTGCTTAATTGAGAAGACAGTGAGTGTGATAAGAAAGGCATGTCAAACGAGCAGTTTGTTTTACCTGATGATTCATCACAATGAGATGCCCCCATCCTCCACATCTTGCTTCAGAGCCGTTAGGATTGATGAGGTGAAGTTGGA
The DNA here is from genome assembly GCF_003073045.1 of Pomacea canaliculata. NCBI lineage: Eukaryota > Metazoa > Mollusca > Gastropoda > Architaenioglossa > Ampullariidae > Pomacea > Pomacea canaliculata. The sequence continues at coordinate 728,371 of NC_037594.1, read as the reverse complement.
GCCAGTGCGGCAATCAGGACAATTCCACCTAATAACGAGCACTCTTCTAGTCACATTCTGAATTTTTTATATTTCCGTAAACATTCAATCTCTATTCTCTTAAACATTCTTAGAAGCTGAACTATCTATAATCCATTTGCTATTTTTTCATTTTGCTTTTGTAGATTTTTAATTTTGTATTATTGTATTTGTATATAGAACTTTTTAAGAAAAATATTTTATTTCTGTGACATCTTAACACTGCAATATAATGTAATATGCCATACTGCACACAGTGACTTCACTTATAATAAGAGATCAGGATCATCACTGCTGCAGCTCACCTTCATGCAGCACTGCTTTTCATTCACGTCTATATTTCTGATCCTCCACTATAAGATCAACCTATATAAACTAACCACTGGCAGGATCTGCTAAACAACTTTTTTCCAATTTACATGAGCAGCCCTTTGCAATGTTGTATGCAGAATAGGCGAAACCACGTCAGCAAGGCCATTGGTAACTTGCTGTTTGCTGATGTTGATGGGATAGCAACAATGTTAAGCCTGCTGACCTTATCAAGTGCCCTGGAGACACATCGGTATCATATGGAATGGATATCCATGCAGCAATGACTACACAGAGCCTGAAATTTATTCTGAGCAGGTATATACTGCTCAGTTAAAACTGTTCTTGTCCTTGACTGGTAAATTGTTGTTGTAACAAATCAACAAGGACAGCCAACTCTCTACATGGAATTTGTAGAGTGAGTGAAGAAATTTGTGGTAGACTGAAAAAGAATTCAGCATTTGGAGAAATCTCAAGGGATGATACATATATGAAACGACTGCACAGGATATGACTCTAGTGTGTGTCAACAAATCATCAAAGCTTTCAAAAAGGAGTCTTTAACAGTGTCATTAGGGTAAAACAGAGTTCACAAAATGCACCTGATGGTAGTGCAGTGGCCAAAGATCCACGTGTGTCTCCACAAACAAACGAAGTCTGAGCCAGTCCTGGATACTGTGTCTTGATGGCGGCAACAATTTCTTCTTGTGACTTGGGAGTATCCCCTCCACTAAGTGACATACCCTTAGCAAATAACAAAAGTACTTTGTAGAAGTGTGTTGCCAAAATATGCAGGAGATGAACAAAATGCGTCATTTGTGTCCCTTTTTTTGACAAATAGGAAGCTTTAGCACAAAGACCTTCACTGATTTCAAACTGGTTGAAATGACAGCAGCTCATAAAAGGCCTTTGATAAAAAAAAATCTAATGCCCTATTTTCTGTACCCACCACTGAAAATAGTTATTATTAAGGCTCCCTCAAGTCAAGTTTACAATGACAACTCACTACAAGTCTCTACCTGCTTGTGATTGAGATTAATGCCTACTCATCAGTTCAACCGAGTCATATGCTTTGACTTTGTAGACAACAAATTCACATAAATAATTCATTAGCATACAAATTACATCAATTATTTATTGTAAGACTATAAGGTCTGAAAATGTAAAAACTGCAGACGTTAATAGATTGTTCAATATTCCTCTTTGACTAAGTCAGGAAATTGGACCTGTGGATGTTTTCTTGTTTGAGTGCACACTCATTTGTGAGGATGCCTCCTTAAGGGATTTTAATTGTAAAAACTAAGACTTGACTTACCAAAGCTCTCAGACATGTACCTGCTTCAAGTTGAGCCTTAGACACGGCCTCACCTGCCATTGAGTTGATTCTTTTCACACATTCTTCTACTCCAACAAGCTGTCACCAAAAGTAAAAGCTGCAGTTCAAAGTACTTACCTTTCAAGGTATATTTTATGAAGATGAGCTACTTTTTTTATCAATAAGTAACTAATACTTTGATTAGGAGGATAATGCTACAAAACTAACTACAACAGTGGGACTATAGCGAATATTTGTTAAAAACAAGAGAAAAGTTTTGGTATTATTCTGCTTACTTTGAAAACAAGATCACTATATTACATATAATATTACAGTGGTTTGTTGTTTAAAGAACGAATCAAGGACAAGAGTGTACACTATATTCAAGTGGAAACTAGTTACACCTATTGTGACTGAAAAGTAAGTAAAATAATTATCCATCTTTACCCATTTATTTGTGCAGCCTCCTTCACTCCAAGCCATAATTTTCCCATCAGATCGTATAAGAACAAACTTGGAACATGTTGCTCCCCTGTAATGATCGCATATAGATTTCTGTGTATTTGGTTTTGTCATAATCAAGAGAAACCTTTCAAAATGATTGCTGCTTTGGCTATGTATGTGCCAAATACACATACTACCAAAATGCATTACCAAGACTACAGATTTTGTGCTGATAATAATTTTGTCAATTTATAAAATCATGCACACAAAAAACCGAAAAAACGAAAAAAACAAAAACCACACACTACCATATTTTAAAGACAAGATTTTCAAGGATATTTAAGCTGGTACTGAACATCAATGAAATGTCTTCTTGACTAAAAACAGATTTTCTTTAGAATCAGTGTATTAGAATCAAGGATGGAAGAAAACTGTTGGGTTGTGTGCATACAAATCGTAACACTAATACTGATAAAAATGACAAGATCATGTTTCAGCTACTGAAGTCAGAAGATGTTTCTACATGGAATAAAGTATTCTGAAAGATTTTTATTATCACAGAGTGTGATGGTATTTTGTTTGTTTAAGGCAGAATAGTGAAAAAAGATTACAACAGCACCTATTAACTGCATTTCCAAAACAAAAGGTAAAAAACCTACAAGGGGAAGGGAACATCAACATGCTACTCTGGAAGATTGGATTTTGGTGAGTGACAGTAACTTAATACATTTATCAGATGAGGTGCATTTAGGTCAGCTGGTAAAAGTGACCATAAGGTATTTTTCAGACAGATGTAGTAGGGTAACATAAAACACATGTGAAAGAAATGAATTTACAAAAATAAACAGTACTGAACCAACATAAATAAATAAGACCAAAAAGTATACAAAAAATTGTGTCAAGCCTAGAAAAATGTTCTTTATCTAAAGGAGTATCATTGACCCAAATTAGAATAACTATCTCGTGGCGATCAATAAGCAGAAAACATAAGGACGTAAGTTGTGATCCCATAATAAAGAAACTAAATGTAGATAAAACTCATGGTCCAGACATGATACCACCACATGTGTTAAAAGAATAAAGTAAATATCATATGTTTCAATCAGCATGAATTTTAACAAATCCCTATGATAAGATTTTCTGCCTGGAGGGTAGAAGACTGTGGACATATGGTAGTATTTTATTTTTTAAAAAAAGGTTTAAAACAGACTAGGTAACTATAGGCCATTGAATTTGAAATGCGTGTGTGCATAGTGTTTGAAAGAGATGTGATTGTGAATTATTTTATTATATTTAAATTATTTACTGATTTTCAACATGGTTACACATTAATTATAAGTCATTGAAGAGTTAACTTCAATGCTAGATACCGTATACTTAGGTTTTAGAAAGGCATACAGAACTGCAGAAGCATATGGATTTGGGGGAGGTTTATGTATATTAATTCAGAGTTTGTTAAGCTGGTAGAAAACATGTTTAAGTAGAAGTAGAAAAATCATATAAAACAGAAGTGTTAAACATACAATTCCCCAAGCTAGTAATCTCATGCACAGTGTTTGTCAACAAGTCGGTCACTAAAAAATATTACTATTACTGGCATATAAATATAGTGCTGCGTATCTTCTGATACAAATTAGTGGTCAGTGTGTGGTGCGTGGCCATTTCTCAAAGGTAATCAAAGAGGATGAACTTTGTTGTAATGGTCTAATCGGTCATGTGATCGAAAGATTGTGACAACGCCAACAAATTTTGTCAAAATTGTAATTTATAATGTCACTATAATAACCCTTCTTTACTTTCAAACTACTAAGACATTTTTTTCAATGAACTATTCACATTATGTAACTTCATACTAATGGTTTAATAGGCTATGTACTCGTTAGCATCGTGAACGTGTGCAGATTTTAACATGGAATAACGTTGTTGGCTTTTATATATATATATAAAGAGAATGGATTGACTTCTTAACAGTTATACGTATCAATCATACCCTTCAACTCCTCCGAAGTATTCAAACTGGTGTGGTTCCATTTCTCAAAGCGAAAGGCATGTACTTAGTCTCACGAAAGGCCGAGACAAACTATTAGTCGTCTGCTAAGACTGGCAGACGGAGGACCAGACCGTAGAGATGACAACTTTTTCTAAACTCTCAGGGATGACAACTGCATCGAGAACGAGTGCTATTCTCAGATCTTCACAACCGTACAAATAAAAGGCACATCTGCCTCTTCTTTTTATTTAATAGTTTTTAAAAAATGCCGTTGAAACAACAAGCGGCGCCCAGGCACACAACACGCCCAGCCTCAGCCTCGCGAGGACAAACATGCCAGGGGAGGCCACTCCCCACACAAACACCACTTCCGCTTCTCAAGTTTGTTGACAGAAAGACGGACGTGTCACAGACTGAGGTGAGAAGGCAGTCTTCTCTATAAGCTCGCTTTTAGTAGCAGAAATATGGTTGGACACAATGCAGTCCTTGTAAATTCAGATAAATATACTAACTTTGGCTTCTGGACGTACGTTAGTTTTATTAATCGAGCACTGACTCCAGATCTACGCCTTGATTTCGCTGTTACCACGAACTTGTTTATACACCTGTACTTGTCCGTGCTGTGATCTTTGGTTGTTAAATGATTAGTTAACCCATACAGTTCCCTCCCCCACTCTCTCTCTCGCTAAGATGATATTTTCTGGAAATAACATTTAGAAAGTTTAAATCCAGTTTGAAGCATTGCTATTATTTGGACTGAAAAACTCCGAGATGTGACAAAATATTTTAGCAACATGACAGCCTGTTCGCATTTTATCACGGACTTCTATCACACACACATTATATATAATATTCTTTATGTCATTAATTATATATATATATATATGTGTGTGTTTGGCAAAGGAGAATTCCTCGGTTTCGTTAAGCTGTTTTATTACTGTAAACATACCCAAAACATTATTCGTACAAATAAGAGAAATTCTTTATGCAATTACAGATTGACCACATTAAAGAGGAGAACAGTTTGCCTATGGGTAGCCCCTTTATAGACTATTGAAATCACCATCAAACTAGTTGTCTTCTTGTGTAGCGGAACCACTTGTATAGGTCAGCGGCTCAGACCTAATGTACTTACTGCCAAGTACATTAGTCTTGCTTTCTTCATGCCTGAACTACTTCCTTCTTTGCTGCTTTCTTGTTCCTACACTCAACACCCTTTAACATCCCCATTTAGTGCTCTAAACACACAAGACTGATGTCACCCCTATTCTTCCTGCTTCTCTTACTTCACTGGTTGCCTATCTCATACTGGACCATCTTTGCCAGAAATGTCTCCATCTCAGTGTTTCTTGCTTCACAATCCATACCTCATCTTTCACACTTCGTTTAGCAGGTAATAAATTAAGTCTTTATGTGTCTTACATTATACAATATACAATCTGCTGGCTAGTGAGCCTTTGCCAAGGCTGATTGCTTGAAATACTCCAATGGGCTGCCTCTTTAAGCAAATTTTAGTGGCAGTTTAAGACTCACCTTTTTTATTCAAATGACTTTAAACTTTCCCTTGAACTGTTTTATAGGATCCGTTCACTGTACATTTATTCTAAATCTTAACTTTACTGTGTCAAATGAAATGACCAGGCTATTTGATATCTAAGATTGGACACATTTAACAGTTGTGCCTCATTTAGCTATTATTTAACTATTTAGTGTGATCCTGGGATGAACTACTGGCTTAGTTCTGCTATTACTAGTAAACAGCTTGTGCCTTTGTTATTCAGTTCTATCTTTGCCAGAATAAAACAACTGAGAAAGAAACTTTTAAAACATAGTGTTATCACTTGTACAATGATATTGTTATCATTACAATTTCTTTATTTTTGTTCTGTTTAAGTTAGATTTATTATTTCAGTTTTACCATTTTTGATCCAGTGCACAGGAAATGAAAAGCTTGACTGTCTCTTTGCTTATTTAGCAGGAAGAATAAAGTCGGGGTTATGGTCACTTACACAGAAGCTCCATACTTTCATCACATTGAGTAACAGTCCAACTTCACACTGGATAAAAGTGAAACACCAGAGATTAGTGTATCTGACAAGGAACCCATGATGCCGAAGCGGTCAGTAGCGAGGTTTCCAGATTCTTCAGCCAAGTACCATCGCTTGACCAACATCACAGGTGATGGGTTCTCAGATATGCAAGTAAGCCTAGCACATTTTGCCCGTCAACATTTCTAGAGCACAGTAGCATACATTCCATTGAACAGACTATGAAGGGAAAAGAATGTCTTGTTTGAAACATCAAACGGCACTTGCCATTCTGGTTAATTGTAGCACTGACATTGCAGTAGATGGTCATGTGAGATATAATATTGCTGTTTCTTTGTTGACCCAGTCAGGTTGTAGAGGTGAAGATTTAAGGGAACAGACTGAGAAAGCAGTACTTATGAGAAAAGAGCTTACATGCTTAAGATCTCCATATAAGAGGACTTTGTCCTGGAGCAAAACCACGAGAACACCAGTTGAGACCTCATTCCATCAGATCTCTTACTCAGAAAAGCTTGTCTCTCTAGCCACACTGTAAGATTCAGAAGTTCAGACAGATCTTTACAATAAAATTTAACAATGATTAAATCTAGAAAGTAAAATGATTGATGCTTGCACTGGAAATTTCTGCTTGTGAGCTGTTTATTAAGCTGAAATTAGCTTTGTCACACTCACATTTAGACTAAAGCATTATTCCCTATAATTATACTCATGCACGCAGCTAAAGTGAACAATTAAGTCATTGCTTGAAACAAGTTTTTATCCATTATTCATTACTATACCTCAGGGAAGGCAACTCAGGATGGCTATCACACTCAAAAAAAGAATCCGCTGGGAATCAAACTTTTAAACCCTCTGTCTTGGACTATCTTGACAGTTAGTTAGTTATGCCCTTCGCCCCTCCTGGTGCATAGGCCATCGACGACAGCCCTCCAACGCCTCCTGTCCTGGGCTACTGTCACCAGCTGCCCCCATCCAAATCCGGTGAGCTTGGTGTCGGCGGCGAGGTCCCGTCTCCAGGTGTTTCTCGGCCTTCCTCGCTTTCTCTTTCCCTGGGGGTTCCATGTCAGCGACTGTCTTGTGACGTTGGATGTTGGTTTCTTTAGGGTATGTCCTAGCCAACCCCATCTTCTCCGCAGGATTTCTTCCTCTATAGGCTGCTGTTTCGTTCTCTGCCACAGGTCGGTGTTGCTTATTTTCTCTGGCCAGTGAATTCTGAGGATTCTACGCAGGCACTGGTTCACAAACGTTTGGATCTTCTTCGTTGTGCCCTTGGTCGTCCTCCACGTTTCTGCTCCGTATAGTAGGACTGACTTGACGTTGGAGTTGAAGAGACGGATCTTTGTCGTGTAGCCTATGCTCCCGGAGTTCCAGACCCTTCCAAGCTTTATGAAAGCGCCTCTTGCCTTGTTAATTCTTGTCTTTACATCCGCGTCTGTCCCTCCCTGTTTGTCCACCACACTCCCGAGGTAGGTAAAGGTGTCGACTTCTTCTAGCGGCTCCCCATCCAACCTGATTGGCTCTTCACAGTCAGTGTTGACCTTCAGGATCTTGGTCTTGCCCTTATGGATGTGTAGCCCCACTTGTGCCGAGGCTGACTGGATCTCTGATGTCTTTTCTTGCATCTGTCGGTGGCTGTAGGACAGGAGTGCCAGATCGTCTGCAAAGTCAAGGTCGTCTAGTTGGTTCCACAGAGTCCACTGGATTCCATTTCGCCTTTCATTGGTGGCTTGCTTCATCACCCAGTCGATTGCGATCATACTATCTTGACAAACAGTCATTATCTCCCCTGCTTTGTCATTATTAAAAAAAAAGTGTGTCTTCTTCAGTCGGACAGTGTCCATGCACTGTCCCTCAAATACACCAAGTAAAATAACCAGTCACTTCAACAACAACAAAAATCCAACGAAGAGCACTGTCACACAAACTCCTCATCACCCTGCCACATCGGGCTGTCACTGAATGAACTTTTTCTTTTCAAAGGAGCAACTGTCACACAACTGTGAAACTCTGTACTTGCGTCACAGCAGCATGCTTTCACTCAATCAACAAAACGTGCTCCTGTTTTCAACCTTCTTTTAACATTCAACTAGTCTTCTTTCTGCAGCTCCACACATACATATTCTGCTTCTCTCCCCCTGACTCTCCCCATCCCCACCCCACTCTTTAAAGTAAAAAAACAAAAAAATCTATTGACCACATTCACAGTCAGACCATTACTTTTATGTTGTTCAAGCTTAGTTGTTCCGGTGCAGTTGCTGCTATAAATAGTATCAGTAATGCTGTAATGCTCTAATATAAATCAACTTTATTTATCCACAAGGGCAATTCAAGATAATGCTTGTAATAGATAATACACACACACATATATATATATATGTTGAAATAATTTCTCTCTCACATGCACACACATTCCCAATAACAGTAGATACAGTTGGTGACCTTAGATCACCTCAGGCTAGTACAAGATGACAGACAGTAGAGTGTATCAAGTACATGGCATGTTAGTTTATTCCTTGTTACTCCTTAGAGGAGCATAGGGCCGCAACAACATCTTACCTTTGCCTTAGCTGGAGAAGCCACTGAATATGAAAGTAAGAGAGCTCACATCACACAACTGATAAGAAATGTACATTCCAGTAAGCATATCCAATCATCACCATCATTGTCATTATCATCATAACAGTACAGAGAAGAAGATAAGTGTTAGAAAAATTATCACTAACTTACTTTTTTTATGGTATTACATCAGCATGTTGGTAAGTCTGTAACACTCAGAACTATGTCTAATGCAGGAAATCTCAAACAATGGAGACTTTAATCTTCTTCAGTCCCTTCTGAGCATTGAATCAACTACCTTTATAGTACAGTAAAACTTTTCCACATTTAAAGGAACAGCTGTCTACAAATAAAAACCATGTTTGACCATGCAATTCAAATATTTGAAAAGGTTGTAGGTTGAGATACAGAACCTCTCTGTGTAAAAGTGTTGGCTCACAAACAGAAGCTGTTAACTGTTTATAAGTTGCCTTGTCTTGTGTTCTTTAGCGTTTGCTGAAATTCATCTTATCCCTGATGTGTATTTGTTGTACATTTTTTAGCCTGTAAAAAAAAAAAAGGTACGGTCATGCACCTTAAGATTAGTCAATGTTGACTTTTGTATTTTATTATGCATAGATATTTAATCATTATTTTCACTGCCATGACTATGCATGCTATTGGGACTCATCACCAACAACAGTTATGATAGGTTTAATCACAAAAAAACCAACAAAATTCTAGAAAAATCGATGGACATAATTTATTTGTAATCTTTTTACATTGTTCAATATTATTGAATCATAGGTGACAATGCTTGGTACATTATTTGCTGATTTTGACTCATCTTAGCCACTTCCAGTAATAATGCAACAGGGCTATATATTGATATGGCATTTCTTCTTTGTACTGTACCAGATGACATGACTATATGGAGATCACCCTCTAGCTACCTTAAACCCAGCTGTCCAAGCCTGTTCAGAACAGTAGGACATTAAATCAGTTCACCCCCCCACCCCACACTCCCATCCTCACCTGTCACGCTAGTGAGCACTCAGCTTCACTTTTTCGCTTGGCTTCAGGCAGTTAAGAAATGTGACAGCTACCTCGTTTCTGTGTTCTCTTGGATATACCAGCGCAGCTTGTGAAGTATTGCGAAGGCTTTATGCTAACATCTTCACAGTACTGACTAGCTGTCATGCCTGCCCTGATCATCTCTTCTTCATGGTTTGCCACTCCTAGACCACTGGGAACAAGGTTGCAGGTGTATCGAGACCCAACGACCTAGCGAGAATCAATGACTCCTTGAGGTCTGCGCATGAACCAACGCCTCCTGGGTCTTGTGATGCTGCTGAATGGCTGTCTTCTACGGAACATTTGTCTCGATAGATTAATAGACATTTTCATGCATTAGTCTTAGGTAGAACCAACATCCCCTACAGCTATAGAAAGCCTCAACGTCTCAGGTAGAACCGTCTCCTTATGCAGACACTGGGTCTTGTAGTGTTGCTGGGATTAGCAGACATTTTCATGATATTATGTGTTGGAACTAGCGCATAATAAAGCGTGAGATGTATGTGTTTTGCTTTGTCATGTTATTTTTATTTAGATTTGTGTAGACGTGTAGTTCTTCTGTAGCAAATGATCAAACACCTACCCGCACAGTGCTATCAAACGAAGATAGCACACTATCCACATCTGTCTGCGATTGGCGAAGAGAACGTTGAAACAACAGTTCACAAAGAGAGTGATGTCTCTTCGCCTAACTGGCTGGAAGGGACCAGCTGTCTCTCATTTTGTCTCATCTGTGGATCTATGTCATCTGTGATATTTGTTGCGCCTACTGGCTTTCTGACAGACACATTGGGAAAGCTCTGTCATTATTTTCGCTGCTTACTGAAGCCATGGTTAATAATTATGGTAAAGCAGACTCTGTCCATTTTGGATAAGTAAACAATGAAACAGGATTAGGATACTAATGAGTGTGCAAAACAGAGACTTTCCTGACCGAGTATTTTAACAAACTATTTGACCAGCAATACTTTGCGGTCATCTGGAGATGCTCAGCAATTGTTCTTATCCACAAAAAGGAGACATCAACAACCTGGCCAGTTACTGACCAGTGTCGTTACTTGGTGTCATTAGTAAGACTTTCACCTCCATGCTCAATAAGAGACTATACAAGCGGGCAGAGGAAGAAAACAGAGTCAGAGACTCAGTGACCTACTTATGTCTACAGGGGAATCCCCTATTCCCTGAGCTGTACTCAATAGTGGGGATGTGGCTTTGGTGCCATTACCTTGGCACATTCCGGGAAGCTCAATGGCTTTGCAGATGCCTTGAGCAGGAAGGGACAGATTATTCACTGATCTTTCAGTGATCTTTAATTCTGAACTTGTCCTATGGTGGCTCTTTTGGCCGAACATTAGGACCACAAGCTTAGGGTTATGGCAATGTTATGCTTGGTGGTCTAATAATTGAGTGTTTGTCTTGGAGCTCAGAGTGTGCAGGCTTGTTGATGGGTAGCACAGCGAAAGCTACCAGCCATCAGGACCCCCTTGAAATAGCTGCTCAATAAGCTTTTCATGTGACACCAGAGGTTCTGAACCTTCCCACCTGGACCTTATTATGATGTCATGGAGCATTTGAGAGGTGTTCATTGGTAATGGACTGGAGCTTGCATTATGTCCTAGGGCCTAGGCAAAGGTGGCAGTTTGTCTCTGTGACTGTTCATTCAGAAACTGCTGGCGCCTGTTAATGTTAGAGACTGTTGATATTCTTTTGGGTTGTGGGAACCTATAATGATATTCTGCTTTGCTCACTATTTGCACTGTAGGCTGAATCCTCTCCACTTCTTGGAATGGCGCTGGTTTTCGACCTTCTTGAGCTTGGCAACCTGGATTCATTCTAGGGCATCGTCTAGTAACATGGAATACCTGTTGTTTATGGTGATAGCCTTCCAGCTCAAGTTGAGAGTTTTCATGCAATCGGTTGGGCCTGATTCAAGACAATCATTAAGGCTGTTTACAGCGGCCTCTCTTGTGCTGCTAGAGTACTTGAAGTAGCGCGTGTACCACTAACTTAACCAGCTAGAGGGAAAGGCCTGAAATTAGCATTCAGGCGATAGAAAGGTGGGTTATGACGTTTCCCAGGTTCTACCTGTAGGACATGACACCCCTTCTGATGCTGGTAGAAGGATTGGCAGTGGCTCGGCTGCACAGCATGGGGCAGGTGTAACTGCCTATTTGTCCAGCCTGAAGGCAGCTTTCATTAATGCAATTAAGGCGGCTTCACAGCCTACAGCCCAGCTGGATTTGGGGCATGTTAATTTGTTGTTTTACCTAGCGTATCACTAGGTTTGCTGCCAGGGTGGGTTAGCATTCTTTCCACCTATTAGTCTCCACATGATCATGTCGCCTGGTACAGTACGAAGAAGAAATACCAATTTTAGTGGTAAAATTTCTTTTAACAAGTACTTACCAGATGACATGACAGCTAGCTCCCTTCCGCCTCCCGGCAATGGGTTTCAGACTCAGTCCAGGCAAAAACTGGAGCTGAGTGCTCACTAGCATGACAGGTGGAGCTAAACTGATTTCATGTCAAACTGTTCTGTGGTCATTTGATCGGAACAGGTTTGGACAGCTGGATTTGAAGTAGTTAGAGGGTAATCACAAAGTCATGTCATCTGGTACAGTACAAAGAAGAAATGCCATGGTAAGTACTCGAAGAAAGAAATTTTACTACTTAAAATGGTATTTTGTAGCAGATGTAGCATAGTATAAAAGAGTGTTAATTGATGCTTGGAAAAAGTGTGGGAAAAAAATTAAGTTAAACCAAAAGACTCTCAAATGTTATTGTCTGTCCCCAAGTTTGAAAAGCAGCCTCCAAAAGTGCCATACAAGGCCATCGGTCTGGCTGTAGTGCTTTTTCTGGTTGGGACTACTCTTATTGTGGTTGGGGCTTTGCTTCTGACGGGCATCATCAGTGCAAAGGTGAGTGGCAAGCACAGTTTATGGTACAAATAGTCTAAGTCAGCGGTTCTCAACCTTTTACTTGTGATGCCCCCCCTGAGGAACAAAGGTACGTCCGCGAGCCCCCCTTAGCCAGCAATGTAAGCTAATTTCACTAAAACCGGTATAAGAAACTTTGAAAAAATGACCACCTTCGCGCCCCCCTTGTAAGCACGTCGCATGCCCCCATGAGTCATTTCACATATAAATTAACCAGTTGGGTTGACTGGGGGAGGTGAGCTGAGCTGCACAGGTATTGAACTGGTGGCCTCTCACTTTGGGCATCAGCACTTTAACCACTCTGCTATCCACTTCTGTCAAAAACACTCGCGTCCACGTAGACGCCTGGACATTGACATGTTCTTTCAACACAAAACAACTCTGCCTTTTTTGTAGGCCTGTATATATTTAATAGGAATAGGAACAAGAAGAAGAATATATTTAATAATTTTAAGTAACAAAAATACACAAAAATGTTAAAATTAATTCCCTAGTAAACATAAATCAGTTAATCCTTGCTACTATCTAAGGTATGCTATTATTACTTATTAATGATACCTAATTCTAAAATCACAAACACCATCACCAACACAATTCAGACATTTGTCAACAAATGTCTGTGCCACATCCTCAACATCAGATGGCCCAAGAAGATCTCCAATACAGACGTGGGAGAGAACCAACCATAAACCTGCCAGCCAAGACATAAAGAAGCGGAAGTGGGGCAGGATCGGTCACACCTTGCGACAATTGAACAAGACAAGCTCTGGGCTGGAACCCACAGGAGAGGTGCAGGGTTGGGAGACCCAGACAGACATGGAGGAGATCGGTCCACAGAGAGGCGGAGGCAGCTGGCATTACAGTGAGAGGTAGGCATTAGATGCCAAGGCTGAGTGGAGCAGTTGCTATTCTAAGAGAAGAAGGTGGTAGCTATGTATTTACCTACACTCCAAGGCACCACATCAGAAGGATAACAATGAGTCTGTTTGTTTGGTGGCTGCGTGATATTCTTCATCCTAGCGCCTACCACTTTGTGTTGCATAACAGTGTAGTCAGGGCAGGCAGTCATCAATGCCACTTGAGGTTCCTTGGGCTGAGGCAGCGTTTTTATATGTTGCCAGGGTAGCAGTTGCTTCTTTCTGACTTGGTTGGCAGAGTAGGGGAGTGATGACAATCAGACAGGGCTCTATGAATGCAGTCACTGGCATGCTGTGACTATCAGTTTCTGACTTGCTGCTCACCTCATCACAAGTGTGAACTTTGCAATGTGGAGAGATTATAATCTAGGGAAGAAAATCACAGAACAACAATAATAACAACTGCCAGAGCTAACTTGATGCTTGCATGTGAAAATGGATAGTGTAAACAGGAGCTAACACCACTGTAGCTTGGAAGTACATGTACAAATAGCATGGATATCACTGGGACTCTTTGAAGATTAGCCAAGTTGTTGTATTTTGCATTACTTGTATGTTTATTAATTTCTTTTTTTTTGTACCCTGCTTCAAAAATAAAGTGTTTTATTCAGCAAAAGCAAGGGTAGAGGCTCCTGGGCCGCATGTCAAGATTTTTAGGTGACAAACATGTGATCACTGTATGTAGTATTTTCCTGCAGAATTATGTTAACAAGGGTTGTAAGCATTCAGTCATAACTTTCACCTATATGCCCAGTTCCCAGGGCCTATGTATGAGTTTTGAGGAGAAATGCAAGAATATTGCAACACATGGTCTTTTAACATGGTCTTTAAAAAAGATAGTAGTAGCAATTTCTTTGGGTTTTTTTTTTAGAAGTTTTTCTTATATCGTAAATGTCATTAGCAGACATTATTTGATTCATTGTATAAATCATTTTTTTCTGTTGGTAAAATTTGCTCTATACCCATCAGATATGTTTCTAGATTGTCCTAGATTATACAAGTGAAGCACTTCTGTGTCATCAGGCACTAGATCTTCAAATACTTTTTTTTTTTTGCAGTACGCAGACCGCACATGGCCTGTCCTCATTCTTGGAGCACTCATGTTTATTCCTGGTGCATATCACGTTCGGATTGCCTACTATGCCTACAAAGGTTACCAAGGTTACTCTTATGAAGACATTCCAGAATTTGACTGATCAAAACCACACATCATTCTTGTGGACACTGCCTATACTTGGAAACATATATTTACCACAGAAATAAAATGGCCTTTTTCGGTCGTTGTGAAATTGGAAGAGGTGTGGGGTTGGTGAAGAGGTTTGGGCATTTACACGTGGTGCATAATGCCGCATATTGTTCTCAACATTGCATGTTGTGGTCAAGCCTTTGACAAGTGTCTATTTATAAATTAACTTGGCCTTACTTTGCCCACTACATATGGTTGAGGAAGGATGCACACCTTCTTGCATAATGTATGATGGTACATGTACATATTCTATTTAGCTTTTGCATGCTAAGGGATTCTTAGGGCTCATCTTAAGCAGGACCTCATGAGAAGAAAATCCTTTGCTTTTTCAGGATCACGCATTTTATTCTCAAGAAATTCTGTATCCATTTGATAACATATAAGACTATGGAAAAAATAAGAATTCTCAGTGCACTGTGCATCAGAAGAAAACTTTTAGTACTGTTTTTCATTGTTTTCATATGTTTTGATGCTATGTTTGGAAGTAAAACTATGGATAAATGAGGAATATTTTTTGGTTTATTGAAACTTAAGTAGAAATCTACTAGAGCAGTGGTGGTCAACCTTTTCTTACCCAAGGGCAAAACTGGACAGGATATAAAATCTCGCAGGCCAGAATGTGGCAGTTTTGCCAGAATCATGACGTTAAAAATTAAATGATGTTGTGTCTGGTTAAAATGACCGGGTCGAATGAGGTGCCTTTGCGGGCTGTAGGTTGGGCACCTTTGCTCTAGAGCCATTACAAAACTTCTGTTGTCTGTGATGAGGTGAGATAATTTTTCGATCAGTTAGAAGTCTTGATAATTAAAAACAAATGGCAGTTTGCTTTATATAGTGCAGTTAAGGACTTGCATATAATTTTCTCCCTTGTGCTGATATTATGTTGTTGATTAGACAGCTAACATATTTACTTTTATATAGTGATTTTTGTTTAATAATACACATATATAAATTTGTAATAATAATTTATTATGTAATTTATCTTGAAAATTGACCTACTAAAACTTTGATAATTAATGATATAGACAGACTTCAAATCAGAAATCAGCTCTACAAAAAGGAATAAATGAAAAAAACATTTTAATGACCTCAGTTATGCTTGTCTGAAATAGTCGACATTCTTTTCAAGTGTTGTCCATGAGATAATTGTTGCATTTTGACCCTTTGCATGTATACTTGGAAACATGCATACTTATAGACACTGTCTTAAAACTGTTCTTAGCTCTCTAAGCAGAATTTTTTCATTTTAACAAATTGTTTGTTGCTGATCACTAGTTTAGTTTCTATGCCACCACATTCAAAGTATAGATTTTATTCAGATTTCCTTTTTCAAGTTAAAAAGATGTATCACATCTGTTTGCACTCATTAAGCCTGACTACCAAGGACACCAGTCAAGGCCACAGAATTTAATAACTTTAAAGAACTGAGCTGCTGTTTTGTTTGGTTACTAGCCACTTTAGCTGCAGGGAGAACTTTAAAATACTTTTGTGCGCACCTGTTTTGACAAGCAGCAGAGAAAATTGAAAATAAATGACATTATCTTAAGAGGAGCTGTCACAATGAGATAAATTTGTAAATACTTTGCATGTAACAATTTAACAACCAGCCAGACTTGTTTAGATGACATCTTTCTGATCATAGGTCACAGGTTTCTTGCTTTTAGTGTTCCTCATATATCTGGCAAAAAGTTAATAACATGCTTGCATGCTTACCACCTGGTTTTGCAATGGTAGGCTGTAGATCACCTTATTCTTCTTATTTATTTTTTTTTAGCATTATGTTTGGACCTATGCACAGTTGCAATTCATCTTCGATTTGTGAACTCAATTCTTTCAAAAGAAAACACATGATCTATCTACACTGTGCATTAGCTCTCTTTTAATTCATATTTGGCAGCTTAAAAAAAAACTGAATCTTGCTTTGTATGAATTATGTTTTTTTAAGTGCACACGTAAGGATTGTGTTGCATTGGTTGGTAGCCTTTCGTATGCGCAGTGTCAATGGCCATGTCAGGAAATGTATGCAAGGTACATTTTTGCATACT
Source organism: Pomacea canaliculata (assembly GCF_003073045.1). NCBI lineage: Eukaryota > Metazoa > Mollusca > Gastropoda > Architaenioglossa > Ampullariidae > Pomacea > Pomacea canaliculata. The sequence goes on along the minus strand of NC_037594.1, from coordinate 711,494 downwards.
GTGTTACATAGTGAAATTTGTTTTTATTTTTAAAACTATTCTTGCTTATGTTTGATGTCACAAGTTTTAACTTTTTGTATCAGGCACACTACAGTCCCAACTTGCTATCTGTCTACCATTTGTCCAACACAAATGATGGGTAAGAGGCTTGGTGTGAAATAAACGGGGAATATGATTCATATTCAGTGGTAACTTTGGAGGAAATTTGTTTTGCATCAGGTGCCGCTTAAATCTTGGTTGACAACATAGCAGGCAGCATGATAGCAAGTTGAGACTGTACATGTACTTAGTCCTTGGTCATCAAGTTTCTGTCTTGTGCATATTTTAATACCTTATGTTAAATTGGCAGTGTTTAAACAATGTTTTAAAAAGTTATTATCTGAGTTAGTTTCAACACTTTTAAGCATCTAATGTTCTCTTAGATGAAGCTGCTAGGCATAGGGCACATGAACATTTTTTATTTAATTGTAGAAGTAAAATGTGGTTGTGAGGGGGAAAATGTTTCTCATTCACTTACAACTGTTAAACAAAAGTTTCTTTTGTACGAAACTTCAGACTTGTGGGTTATCTTTGTTTGGAAAGCAAGAGAGATGATAGATGTAGAGTAGATGGTGATGTGGGATTTGTCTATCTGATCACGAAATTAAACAAAATGTGGGTAGAAACTCAGAATAAAGCTAGCCTGTCATTTAGATAATGTATCCACTGCAAAATAAATGATGCTTGGGAAACAGATGCTTCTGTAAATTGCTTTTCAATCTTTAATAAAATGTTATGATGGTCATTGATCTTCATGTTGTATTTTGTGAAGACTACAAGGAAGAAAAACAGATTATATTATTACACTAAGACCTACCTATTAAGACTTGCCAAAACCCACAAAAGTCTTAACTAAAAGAAAAAAATCGACCTATCTGCTTTCATTCCATGAACCCAGAAGTAACTTTTGAGGGTGGCAACTGGGGCAATCGCGATAGGGGATTCTTGTGGTACAATCTATAAGTTCTCAGCCCCGCATACGACACTCGCCCAGGGTACCGCAGTGCCCTGCCAACTGCTAAGGCCACTTCTGCATGAACTATGACTTCGAACATCTATAAATTCAAGTTCGTTTACTTGAACTTTGAAAATAAAACCACATGATAAAAGTTTTTTGTTGTTGACATTTTCGATTTTGCTTGATCGTGCTTTAATTATTTATGCCACTGAAGATTTAAAGTGAAACTGACTACAGGTAAGACCAATTGGGGGCGCCTGGTAATGCAGTGTTTAAAGTCCTAGCTTATCACCACGACAGAGAGAGGCTCTGGGTTCAGATTCAGATTTCCTCTTGAGACACTCTGTAGGGGACATATGTTTGAAGGGCTGGCTGTCGGGAGTTATGCCTTCCCCCATCAGCACCAACCTGTCACAGTGCGAAAACAATAAGCAACCAACCACGCCTACTATGGTAGACAAGGATGGTCTCTTAAAATCCACGGTATTCTTTTCAAAAATAATTTCTGCAAAGAGTTACAATAGAGCACAAGCAGTCGGAAACAAAAATCTTAGTTTTATATCAAAATCAAAATCAAAATACAAACAGACTTTATTGTCTGCCCAGGAGACCAAGGGCAGAAATTTGTCTTTGCTCACATACCCATACAGACATTTAACACACAGTTAGGAGTAAACATACATACATCATATACATGTAACTTTTGTAAATGGTCGCTGATGAAGTACAATCGACCGATGAAACAACACTAATTAATTATTTGCTCTAGCCGTGTCATGTTTCACTTTTTTTGATACTTTGCCTTCGCTCTTTAAGATATTAATTGTAGCCGGACTGAACAAGATCCTCGCTAACACCGTGCATGGCCTCTGGCGCCAAGTCAGTCCGTTCCTCTTTGGTGTTCCACGGAAGAGAACGGAAGTTCCCAAGGAGAATTTTCTGCTAAAATTCTAGCTCTCGTTTGTCAGATGTGTTGTCTAATTTACCTCGTTTTTTGTTTGTTTTTTTTCTCATCCACTAGTCAGCCGACCTTGGAATCCACAAAAGACCTGCTTTTTCCCAAAGTTTCTTCGGTGCGTCGCTCGACCCCACAGATCTTCATGTGTGTTCTCTGCTGTGTCATATATAACCACAGACGACACAAATCTCTTTCGCGCTAGTGGTACACTTTCATCTATTTCACACGATGATACTCGTACGACACGCTCACAAAGGTAAATAAGTTGACAGATTTATTTACATATTTACACATACAACTACGTACTATGTCTATTCTAACCTACCTACCTATATAGTCCACTAAAACCTAGCACGCTTAAGCATCTTGCAGCAAATTGGTACTTGATATCAGAGAGATTATACAAGCGTTTGTAATTATATTTATAGTCTTGGCACCAGTGTCTCGAAGGTTTGTGGCGCACGACTCTTGGAAGGAAGATGGAGGCGGGGTCTCCTATCAGGCGGCTGAAGGTTGAAGGTCAGAGCTGGCTTCTTCTGACAGGAATTTTGTTCTAGAGCGCTGGGGATGGTTGCCTCACGACGACTAAATAACCCGGAGGCTGGTCAGTGCGGGCTGTTGATCGTTGTTGTGACAAGCCATAGAAAACAGGCATAAAACTTTTGAAAATTACCGGTATTAGCTGCCTTACAACATATTGATATTTAGAATAAACGACTAACTAGCAATAATGCAATCACGAACTTTATTGACACGTCCGTAGTGCGATAGTTCTTTGCCACGTACGGTACATGTCACGTGCTTCTAACGATTTAGACCCCAGCACCACCACTTCTCACCTTTTCTTCGTGAAAACTGTGTGACTGTCTCTTGGAGACTTCACAACTTTGAAACTACTTGGTATTTGGTAAGTAGTATGAATAGTGCCAACGATGTTCGTTACTTTTCTATGTACTTTCACATTTGCGCACATCCCCAACTAACACAGCGGCCGTTGGTTGACCCGGAAGTACTTTGATTTGTGGGATAGAGTGCTAACAGTCAAAATGGTGGCTCACGTGCTGAAGCTGTCAACCCTTCCCTTGTTCATCTCTACTTTCCTGTGTGCTGTTGCGGAATGGAACACAAAGGACTTTCTGCGCAGAGAGCACACGTTAACACGGCCGTACCAAGGTAATAAAAAGCTTTATGTTTGTTAACAAGCTTTCATTGGCGTTTCTTAACATCGTAATAACGCATCTGACCCTTTGACAGTTGTCAACGTCTGTTTGGTCGGTAGATGGCACGCCCACATTTTCATCACTGCGCTGTTTGATTGTAGTACTTTGCATATGTTGATACGTATAAAGAAAACATATGTCATTTGCTACGGTCATACTTAATAATTATTTCCAAAATTCCTATATTTAAAGCAGTTGTGTGTATATATATAATCATATCTTTTCAAGCAACACTAATAACAATAAAAATAATGTTTTATTCTCATATAAAAACTACTTAATAGATTAATTAATAACTAGTGCGAACTAGTGCTAGAAACCTGCATCATTTACACAATATGGAGTAAAAGCAACTGACCGCCTACTTTTTTCAGTGTAAGGCTTCATCTTCTAGAACTGTTAGCAGTTCTTCTTCCAGTGGTGGTGTTTGTTTTTTTTTTAAGCATTATAAATTTCCACACAAGCTCTAACGTTAAGGACTTTACATGTAAGTCCATTTTTGTCAGGATATTCTGCTCACCATCTGGTGATTGTCTGCTTAAAACAGATTGTTCACAAAACGGATTTTTTTCAATATAATTAAATTTGTCTGACTTTCTTACCAACTCTTACACTTACAGTTGCTATTCACTATGATGAATAATCATTGTGTCACAACAGATTTTTAATCTGCTGTCTCCCTTAACCCTTCTAGCACAATGAGCCATAATTGTGGCTTTTCCATGGAAGCATGGGAAGGCAATTTTTATTAGTTTTATTGCAGAGTTCAAGGTTTCTTCATTCCAAAATTATGTAGGTTTCTTGGTCTTATGTTTACCTGATAGCAGCAATAATCAAAACAAGCATTCCTCTCTGTTGTCTTCACAATCTTCAGTTATTAGCCATTTTCTTTGTAATACTTATCCAGTGCTATAAGGGCTAAAGAAACTGTTTTCTTGAGTTTATAGGTAATAAAGTAGTACACTGAGAGCTATTAAACTAAGGTGAAGTTAAGAGCATGAGCCCATCCCCCAATACATTCATTTGATGTGTTGATATGTTTCACCTTATTATAGCAATATATCATTTCTGATAAGCTCCAGAAGATCCAGAAATATGCTGTTACTATGCTAGACTTATGGTTGTGTAATATATAGCTGTCTTATCTCTCCCTCTCTCTAGATTTTGTGGTTTCTCATTAAATGAGTCTGTAGAATAAATTGATGTCACTTTCTTATCTCCTTTGCTGGCACATCTAAATGAAATCTTTTTCAGCTATTTCCCGAGTGAATGCAATTTCCTTATCTTCCATTTTTAAGAAAAATAAATCAGAAATACAATGTTTACAAAACCTTTTGTTATCTAAGTCTGTGACTGATAGCCTAGTGCAAGATCACCAGAAACACCAGACCTGCAATTAAGAGCCAGCCTTTCCCATTCTCCTTTTAATGTTGTTATAGCAAGCACAGCATTCTCTTTCACTTTCTCCCAGAATGTATGTCTGTTATAGAAAGCACAGACATCTCTTTCACTTTCTCTTAGAATGTGTGTGTTTGTGTGAGGGGTGGTAATGATAGTTTAAAGGGGAGTGAGAACAAGAAAGCAGCTAAGAGAGATGGAGACAGGATAGTATTGAATGAGGAGTCTGCATATGCATGTCCAGTATTATGGCATTAAAAAAAGCTGAATTTGTCTATGCTGATTGACAGCAACATTTTATTTTTATTTAAATTTAAAATCATATAAATTTGATATATTTTTATACTTGCAGGATCAGGGATGTCTGTCCCGCTGTGGGATTTCACAGGCACTACCCTTGTCACTACCAATCATATCGTTTGACCTCTGACCATCAGAGCATGAGGGGAGCAATCTGGAACAATGTGGTCAGTGAATCTGTGCAATATTATGTAGGTTATTATGTCCACATCATTGTTCAGATGATGGATGGCCAGAGCTGTTTTATGAAAGGTGATTTTGATGAAAAATATTGTGATAGATTGCTATATGATCCATAAGGTCTGACAATATTGTAGTAGTCGTTTGCCAGACATGTTTAAATTGTGTGACTAGCTTGTCTTTCATCCAGTATAATGTAAAGATTTGTATAGCATATGCATATTTACTATTATAGCCTGGAAGAAAAACTTTGCAGCATGTTCTGTCAGATACTGCCTAAATGGGAATTGGTTAATCTTAAATTCAAGCCTGAAATGGGTTTCCACTACTTCACACTGGCATTTTTCATTGAAGAAACTGACTTCTCTATTAATCCTTGCATTGTTTTTTTTTTTTTTTTTTCCCAGCGCTGCTTTGTGCAAAATTGGGAGTTGCATGTTCAGTTCAAAGTGCATGGAGATGGAAAAACACTGTTTGGTGATGGCTTTGCCATATGGTACACCAAAGATCGAATGGAGCTGGGTAAGATGTTTTATTCTTAGGCAGATAACTGGTGTAGAATTAAAAAAGTGAAGTTTTTTTAATATAGCTGATTAATCTGTAACAATGTGTTTGGTTATTATGATTTTATGCAACAGGGTAAATCTACTTTTATTAATCAAGTAAAGTATAAAATAGTTCATCAACAACTAGTTTATAGTTTAAATTGTGTTTGATGAAATTTTATATATATCCACATTAATTTCTAACAACTTCTGTAAGTATGGTGACGCTGTCCATACTTATTTAAATAGAGCTTTGCTATAGTCTCAAATGATTTTGTAAACAGGCACACACAATTATAGTTATTATGCTTCTATAATTTGTTTTTTAATTGTACTTTATTTTACAAGTTTCCATAAGTCGAACAAAGAAATCCAAGATCAGATATTATCTAATTGATAGGTTTTGAAACATAGTAGCACAAAACTTCCATGCAGTAATAAAATTAAGTGCTCCACTATGACTGTCATTAGTAACTGCACTTGAACAACACATTTTAAAGAAAGAAGCAACAAAAGTATAATATTGCATCTTGCTGTTGTTTCAGGACCTGTATTTGGCAGTAAAGATTATTTCTCAGGTCTAGGAATTTTCATGGATACATATAGCAACCATAATGGGCCACACAATGTGAGTTAACAATTTTTCAAAGAAACAGTAAATGAGGGATTCTGTGTACATGTGTGTTTAATTGACTACTTGGTCTTTGGTAATAGTCTTAAAATATCTCTAGAGTATCCAATCATGAGATATGGAGGAGAGGTGTCAGTGTATATGATACTTGCTATGCCCACAACTCCCTTCTCCTGTGGGTAGTTGGTGTTTACTAGTAAAGTAATATTAAAAGGGTTACACACAGTTCAAGCTGATGTCTGAATAAGCAGGTCATGTCAAATAGTTAACATATAGTGTTTACTAACATCTCTCAGTGCATTTAGATGTTATTTTCTTAGTAACTATGGTAGCTGTCAGAAGGCTTTCATTGGCTGTTGATAAAGGGTATATAAAAATGTGCACTTATTAATCAAATGTGTGTGTGTGTGTGTGTTTTGTTGTTTCTTTGCATTTTTGTTTGTTACTTTTGTATGAGCTTTGTTACTGTTATTGTATTGTTGTAATATATTTTGAAATGAAATGAAACGTTTGAAATAAAACTTTTTAAAAAAAATCAAAATTTTCCAGGAATTGTTATTGTTATATTTATATCATTTTAATTATGTAGAAAATATTTGCTCTTTTATATCAGTGATATTTTTCAGTCATTTGATGTATAAAGACTATAATTTTTTGCTTTCAGCATCAACATCCTTATATCTCTTCCATGATCAGTAATGGCTCTTTACACTATGACCATGACACAGATGGCACACATACACAGCTAGCAGGATGCGAAGCTCAGTTTCGAAACAAGGCCCATGACACCTGGATTGCAATCCGATATGAGAAAAATGTATTGAAAGTATGGGTCTATTTTGTGATATTTTTTTAAATGGTTTATTTATTTTAGAAGAAAAGTTGTTTAATCCCAACAAAATCCTATGGGGATGTAAATCAGTGTTATTTCTCATTATGATAATCGTATGTGCAGTTTACAAGAACAATCTCAATCATTCTTTGAACCCACTGTATGGTCATCAGTTTGGTAGTTAAGGTTTATTCAGTTGTAGAAAATAAACGAAAGTTGTGGTTTATTATATTATCATCCCTTCCCCCTCAAAAAAAAAAGTCTCAAACCTTTTGGCTCAATTTATCTTTCACATAACTGTGCTTCAGGTTTCAGTAGATGTAGATGGGAAAAATGGATGGAAAGAGTGCTTCACTGTACATGGAATTAGACTGCCAGTGGGCTACTATTTGGGTGTGTCTGCAGCAACAGGGGAGCTTGCAGGTATTTTTTAAATAATTTTTGTCTAAATATTTATTTTGTAAAATCTTATCACTGTAATAGAAGATGCACTTTGCAACAGTTTCTTTAATTCTCTAAATGTTTTTCTGCAATGCAAGGCATCATACCTTTTGGGGAGGTGGGGAGAGATTTGTGTTTTACGCTGAGCCAGCAACAAAGATTATATCATGACAAAGCAGTCAGCCCTGTAAACAGATGCCACATGCAGAGAAAAACAATGAGCTCAAGATGAGAGCTGAACCCAGGACAGCCAACCTTCACTGTATTGGCGACATGCACTAACCATCATCAGAACTGGGGACAAAGACCCTTTCTCTTGGTTTAATGAGGCAGCCCATGTGCAATTTTCTTCTGACTTCTAATACAGCAGGCTAGAAAAGAAATTTGTCATGCCAGACATTCAACCAAAGAAGTTTCCATCATAAGTCTTTTTCATCATTACAGTTTATTTTCACTTGAAAAGCTAAAGACCACAGTGATGTCATATTATCTTGTTTATGGATTATTCAGCTTTTTCTGGGCTCCTCAGTTTTTACTTGTGTAAGAAATTCATGAAAATCTTTTTCTTACAATATTTCAGATAACCATGATATCATTGCCATTAAGATGTATGAGCTAGACACTGGTGATGAAACGGTAAGAAACTGAAACAAAGGGCATGAGGTTCTTTAAACATCAGTGAAATGTAAATTTCTGCCATAACAAGATTAATCTGTCTCATAGATATCAGAGTTGTCTCATCTAGGAAAATGAGGCAAGGAACTTAGGAAAAGCTACATGCAGCAATGTATAGGTTTTGATGCTTAAAATGGCTGTATAATTTATACTTTTTTATTTATTTTTATTGACACACATACACACATATCCATAAATGAATACCATGGGATGAATGAGACACTTTCTTGATTTTAGGGGTTACCCCCGCACCTCTGCAACATGTCAGTTACAGGTCGAAAGATCTATTTTTTTCCCATCAGTAGTACATCAGAGTTGTCCTCAAGTCAAAAGCTCATATTTCTCTTTCCCTTTCTCTCCATTTTTTGGGGTTGTGGATGATGCAAATAACCTTTTTTTTTCAGTTTTTATAACTAGATGTTCTTTGTAGTGTTCTTGGAGCATCTGTTATAAGCATTCTTCTTACTGTTGTGGGCAATAATGATGATGTTGATGTCATGGTACATAACGCTTTGCAGAAAGAAGCTCCTTACACAGGACTGCCACAAGCAGATTACATGGAGGCACCTAGGGGTGAGATTGGACTATTCATTATGTTGTTATTTCACTTTTTTAATTTGTAATATTTTGTACTCCTCACAAAATGTTTTATACAAATCAGATGGCATACATCTGTAAGTGAAGTAGGGCTCAGATGTTGGAAATGAAGGCTAGTCTTGAAGCATCATACCAGTCTTGTAAGCTTCTCTCTATAATCACTTGCTTCCTCCTTAGATTACTTAGCTCAGTTGCAGGTTGTGTGCGAGCCATTTTTCGAAATTGAAGTAAACAAAACACAAAAGTGGAAGAGACTTTTAATTGGTTTATAGGCAGCATAGTGCTCTACTGCAGACATAATTTCCATGTTCCTAGGTAATGAATGCTCTCATAACATTTCACCCAAGTTGTCTTTTCCCTTATTACTCCTTTTTTCAAATGCTAATAATCAATTGTCTGTTTTCAGACCGTGTGGATGATAATAAAGGCTCCTATATTGCTGGCAGTATGTCAGGCTGGAAGCTGTTCTTCATTATTCTTCTCGTCATAATTGGCTTTGCTGTTGTTGGCGTTGTCGGCTTTGTTATCTTTCAAAAACAGCAAGAAAGTTCCAGGAAACGCTTCTACTGATTTGTGGGACATATTTTTAAATAGAGGAAGTTGTCATTATTACTATTATATAAAGTGAAAGTTCTGTGACATTTATTCTCATGCTTTCAGACCCTGTCTTTCTTGCTAGTTTGAGCTTTTAGGGAACTTCAAAAACATACATGTAGTTATGTGCATAACCTTGAAATTTAAATGTATATGAATACTTCACTTTTTAAATTTTGGATGAGTAGTTAATGTGTTAAAAAAAAAAATTCATATTCAGATTTTTTCCTTGGATCCCCTAATCCAGGGGTCTCAAACACTCTATCAAACATACGTGTATGTATGTTGTAATTAACAGAGACAACGTAACTTATTTTAATAACCTGTGCATGTAATAAACTAATTATAATATAAAAACTTTATTTTACATTTAACTGCAGTGCAGTATGAAAAAACATTTTCTGTGCGCCGCTGACTGGCTGTCTTTCCACTAAATCCTAATCATAATAAAGATTGGTGGCGCAACGGTAGAGTTCACGTACAGGTGCTGCTTGCCGTAATATAGCCTCAGTTGCTGGCACTGCGTAAAACACCAATGGAAGGGACACCCAGAACTGGATTCGATGGCCTGGTGTAGTTGCGGCCCTATGCTTCACTGGGGGTGAATAGGAACAAGAAGATATAGCTAGAAAAATATTGTAATCTCAATCTTCTTGTGTAAAACTAAAAGTCAAAATAGGAGAGCCATATTTTCCAGGATGCAAAAAAAAAAAAAAAAGACTGGATAAGATTATAAATAAGAAATGCTTATTTTCTTAAAACTATTTCTTAGCCATAAAATAATAGTGACTAATTTTTACAGATTACATTTCCATTATTATTGTGACTGTTGTGAGGATCCTGCACTGTTCCCCCAATGAGCTTGCTTTTTGGCCTCGATAATGCACTGTAAAAATTACCTGCATAGTAGAGGGCAATGAGTGAAAGATTTAATGGTGAAGATACATTGCCAAAAATCTCCAGAAAACATGTGTTGGTGGTTTCGGTGGAATGCTGACCAGTGCTGATCATACTAAAGAGCAAAAAAGGTGATTGTCATGAGTTTATTAACTGCAACTCGATTAAGGTCACTGCTGAAGCAAATTGTTAATTGTGGAAATCCAGCCAATAGATTTAATCAGTTCATTCTTCTGTTTAGTAGAGAGCATTATATACAGTCCAGCTGCAAAACAAAAGATAGAAGCAAAACAGCTGAGTTAAATAGAGGCATTAAGATCCAACACTGGGTTAGGGTTAACCCACATTAAAATTTGACCACAATATGGAAACAAAATCAAGGAGATTGGATCCCTTCAGCCTGTTACCTGAAGAGACATAACTCTCAATCCAAGTAAAAAAGGTATGATACCTTTATATGATTTGCAGTCTTTCTGGAGAACATTTAAGAAAGTGCTCTTATAAATTGATGGTTTGTATTGTTTGTTGTGGGTGTGGGTAGCATTGGATAGAGCTAAACAGGTGCTAAAGAGCAGAAAATAAGTTAACTGAATTCACTTTTTGCTTGTTTTTGTGTATGTGAATAGAGGGGGCTGTTCTAGAAGCAGCTACTGAGCTTATTTCATTGATTTATCATGGTTGTGTATGTGGAGTGCTAGAGCTAGCCGCTTTTAAGCTTTGTTCCTATTCCTTTGCTCAGTTTTGCTTTTTTCCCCGATCTTTTGAAGCTTCACAAAACAGGTAGGCATTAACATGAAGCAGAGATTCCTATAAATCCATTTCCAGATGCTTATTTTTAGATGTATAAACTTTGTAGTAAAATTGCCAAAATAAAACAAGCAAAAAATATTACAAAGCAAAATGTCTACATTAATCAAAGTATTCAAAATAATTGTTACTAAATTGACAGATTCTTGTGGTTACACACACACAAATACACTGCTATTTAATAATCCCCTAAAAATATTCCATCCCTGTCAGATGAGAATCATGATGTTTGTTACACAGCATATTTGTAGACTTACTAGAACTCTCCTAAATCACTCATCTTGACTTGGTCTAACTTCTTACATTTGAGTTTCTCAGTCACCACATAAATGGGGTTTTTCAGACCACAATTATAAATATTCAAACAAATATTGAGTTACAAGTATTACAACTGTAAAGAGTTAATTGTTACCCATCTACCTGGAGATGTGTCCTCCCCACTGTTAGTGGAAGTCCTTTTCTACTAAACAAAAGTTTATATCATCTCCTGTGTGGCCCTCAGGCGAGAAAAGGTTGGGAACCACTGTTAGAGGAGAAAACAGGCACATTGACCTTTTGAGATGCCAAATTATTATCAGTTGTTTTTTTTTAAATTCTTTTAATTTGAAAAAAATATCTATTTCGTATAATGTGTGGAACCTTTGCTGGCTATATAGGGTTGTATTTTTTGGTAACATTTTCCTTTTGAGCTTCGTTTGTGTTAAAGGATTGTTTTCAACAAGCAACTTTTTTTTTTAACTAGGAAGGAGGGCATTTTTGCATCTTCACGTGTTATTCATGTATTCAGAAATCATTTCCATGTAATTTTATCTCCACCTTTTTCAGAAGTTTTATGACTCATTGATTCGTATCTGTTGAGAAATTCAAATGGCTATTTATGGTTGGCTTATGTTTGGAAACAGCAAAGGTTTTGTTTCTTTGTGTTGTTTCTTGTTCAACTCGTTATTGTAAGCATTTACCAGTTGGATAGAAAGTGTACACATAAACGTTTAATTATTATGTCAGCAAAATGGGTTTATAGTATGTTTTCTTTAGAAACAAACTTTGATGAAAGGCTATCCGTGCTTATTATTTTGGTCTGCATTTGGGTCAAAGGTTATTGTTACTGCATTTCAGCATCAGGACTGTTTATAAATTTTCTTGGTGACAAAAAGAATTTCAACTTTTGAATGCTAGTACAATATAGATCATTGTGGTTATTGATATGATGACATAAGGGTAATTTCATACTGTCATAAAATAGGTGAATGCTTGGATCATCTTGCAACCTCTTTATTCATTTATTCGGTAGCAATTCGGAGTTACCACTTGTCTGCATAAATTTTATTTCTCTTTTGCTACCACACATTTTTTGTTTGTTTAGTGTAGATAATTTTTTTTTCTGGCTCACAACTTTGGTCAGAGTGAGATTTGTGTTTTAGGATTTGTCCATATAGTGCTCTGCTGCTGCCCTCCTGCTTTCCATTGCATTTTTTTCATTTCACATATTTAATAACCTTGAAGGTGATTTACAGACATGTTAAAGAATAAAAGAAAAAAAATATATCAAATAATTTTCACATGTGAAACAAATTTTTTTTCTAGATACATAAATTGCTTCACCAGACAGGAATCACAGAAATGCTATGGTATTTTTTTTTTTCCTAATCTTACTATACTAGAATTTATACAAAAAGGTCAGAAGTAGCTGCCAATGTCTTGATCCATCATGCATAATTGCAGCTTTTGATTTCCTGTGGGCTCCAAAACATTTGCTTTATGTGAAAAGCATTCTGTAGTATTTTCAAGAAATGGGTAAATTTTAGGCTACAGTTTTTTGTTTTACAAAGTCCCTGAACAAACATTAATAAGGGTCTGTCCTCAGCACAGGTGATTGATTCACAATGGTGGCAATTAATTGTTTCAGAACAGTTATTAATATTGAATTTAAACCATTTCTTTTACATTTAGCAGAAATGTCTTTTTTTCTGTTTTAGTTGATAAATGTGTGAGAAACTTGTAGTCGTTAATTTGGCTTGTTGATTGCACATGCACAGCTGCATGTGGGCTTAGATGTGCTAAGCTGTTTGTTAAGCTGTTTGTAGGTTTATAAGTGGACCGTAGCTTTAATACAAAAGAAGCGTTGCTGTGGGAATGGGATTGAAGGAATATGTTTGTTAATAAATTTATGCAGTTCCTAGTACCAGCAAAGTCCAGGTATTTTGATGGTGTTGTCAGGATCAGGTAATCCACTAAGATGTTGAAGACTGTGTCTTTTGGGGGATGTTAGCAGTTACATGTCCTGACAGAAACAGGAGTGAAGCTTTTTATTACCAAAGGTGTGTGTTTGTCAAGTAGGACAGCCAGACTGCCCACGTTTGTTTTGCAGAGTACTCATTGTCAACAAGTTGTTGAGGCATGCAGCGAGTGGTAAAAGCATTTAAAGTCTTCCAGCTTTTTCATTTTCTTTAGGGGGATTATTGTATTAAACTATCTTTTCAGTTAATTGATGTAATAAAATCAGCAGTAGTTAGGAAGTTTAGGATGGCTAGATATGTAGCTATTTAAGTTCATTATAATTGTCACATGTGTTTTCTATTGTAAATGGTGTATTGTACATGTCTTGTAACCTTGGATTTAAAGATTGTGAGTGGAGACATTATCAAACATGGATAGTTATTTAATCAGTGAAGAAATTAGTATGTGCAAAGTTAAGAAAAACAGATGGATTCAAGAATAGGCTAATATAATATAACCAGCTAACATCCAAGTGGGAAGAGTTTTGTATTGAAGATCTTGAACATTCTTAACCTCTTCAGGGTACTGACCATAGCAGACACCAGCCAAATGCATTTTATGAAGAGCTTCAAGAGACATACTTGATAAAAGAAAATGTTGATAAAAGCAACAATGAGCAGAATGCAGTGCAGTGATTTTGCTGCTTTGTGTGGAGAGTAAAATCTGTGTCAAGTATTAGTTTTTATGAAAAGACTACAGGGCCATAAAATGTGATGTGTACTAGTTATGAAAGTATGTATTTACATTTTGTGTTTTAAATGTGTTAGAGTGACAACTGGGCATGTATGTTAGTGATGCATGTGTTAAGAGTGTTCTCTGTTGGCTACAATGAAGAAATAAATGAAAAATGAAGTACATTTTTTTAGTGTGTTATTCTTAGTCCAATCTGCTGAGGCTGTATACATGATTTCATGCAGGAAAGCCATCATTGAAAGACCTCTTACCACAAGTTTTTTTTGTTTGCTGAGAGGATGACGTGCTTCCACCTTATGGCAATTTTACAATGTGCGATGGAGACTGCGGGTGTATGGGAAAAATGAAACATTTGAATAGAGAAGAACGATAGGTGTGTATAGAAAAAGGGAGAGTGGAGATAGGCTAGGGTGGGTATGGGGAAAGGGTGAGTAGAGAAACACTTTAGGGTGGGTGCATATGGGGATAAGGAGTCCGTTCAGTGATGCCACAGGTGGTACTACTGTTAGCATCATTCTTCCAGTTGTTACAGCCAGATATACTAAATCTGCAATGTAGGGAGGCTATCCTGAATTCCAAAGTTGCCACATTTTTTTACTAGATTAGGTTTTTGATTTTGGATAGTGCTTTTATAATTACCCACATTGTTTATAATATGGATAAATCACGAATGTGACAAAAGTACTAAAATGGGTCATAAAATTATTTTCATTATTCTTGTTCTCTGCAGACGATGTCTCATAGGGAGAGCTTTGAGGTGCTTGTGTGTGTGTGTGAGAGCGCCCGCTTATAGGACTGCTTTACATTTCCTTCTCTTATTGGGGAGATAACTTTTATTTGATTCATCTGGACTACTGATGGTCAATAGACTGGTGATGCTTGTCTGTTAAGTTTGAACTGAACTGGACATACATAGTGTGTTGCTGTGAAGTGGCTGCTGCTAAACAAGAGCTGGACCCCTATTCTAGGTGTGGCTCTATGATCCTGAATATTTGGTTAGAGAGAGAGAGTGAAAGAATGACACAAGCGGAGGTTCAGCTCCACGGTTATCTCAGCGACTGGCAAACAGTCGATGGTCACTTGCTTTTCCTATTAAAGTGATGCGCAAAGACATTGAGTATTGACGAGGTTTGACAGACATCAGTTGACAGCCTATTGTCAGTCCTTGTCTAGTGTGGAGGTACGCATGGGGAATAACTCCTTATGATTGTAGCTTCTAGACTGTTCAGAGGATAGAACAGATGCACGTAGAGTGCAGACAGACAGACAATTAGAGTTTTGTGTTATGCGAATGACCTCAAGTTAATCAGTTCCAGACAATGAGAATAGTGTAAGGCGAAATCATCTGTTAGCATTCCATCATTGCTGTTGTACATCATCATCAATCATCATCAATCAATCATCCATTAATCAATGAATCATCATCATCGTCAATCAATCATCATCAATCAATCATCATCCATCATCATCATCATCATCATCATCATCATCCAGTGTCAGGTCAGGTCAACAGCCTCGGTCTGTGCACAGTACGATATCAAGAGTAGGTTGTAACATCCATCATCTTTATTGCCCGAAAGGCTGATTTCATCATGGCCGGTACAAATCAAAGACTTGCAGTAAGATAGGAATAGTCAAGCATAACATAACATGTGAGTGTAGGCTGAGGAGTTTGTTGCTATTGGTGACGACCTCACGTGCGGTGGTTCAAGACCAAGTGACGTGGACAAGCTGGCTTGGTGACGTCACGACCATCGTGAGGTGAAGTCGTACAAGCCTGGATTAGTAACAACACAAAGGTGTTTACTACAAACTTTTCTACATAATAAACACACATAAACATTGACTACTTTGAGTCTTCCTGGGTCATCAATACATCTATCACTTGATAAGTCCTAATGTGTGTGTGCGCGCGCGTTGATTTTAACCTCTACATTATCATGCCACTTTATTGTTTTGCATAATGTAAACCTACAACAAACAGCCAATGATGACAGGGACATTATTTGTCCATCTGTTCCTCCTTTTTGTTACAAAAAGATGTTTACCTTTAGAATGTCTCGCCTGCCAATGTTCCCGTTGATACCCTGGTTACAGAGGAAACAAATGACAATCTAAAGGTGGGAAGGCATTGTAGAAGATGTAAGGCTAGAGTATGTATTGATCATTCTGTTCAGTGTTGTGACAATTTAATGTCCACCATCTATAAATATCGAGGATAAATGTTAATGTTCAAGAGTGAGAACACTGCGTGCCCCTAGCTACGATTGTATATGCCAGTGTCTCCTCAATGTTTATGTCAGTTTGTTTCCTCTGTAACCAGGGTATCAACGGGAACATTGGCAGGCGATACATTCTAAAGGTAAACATCGTTTTCTAAAAGACAAATTTAAAAACTAATGTCCCTGTCATCATGGACTGTTTGTTGTAGGTTTACACCATGCAAAACAATAAAGTGACATGATAATGTAGAAGGTGACATGAATTCGCACGCATTAACAAAGAAAGATACATCAGCACTCAACACGTATCATGCAAATAATAAATTCAACAAAGTTATAATACTTGATAGATGTATTGATGACCCGATGACCACACAGACAAAGAAGTCAGTGTTTATGTTTGTTTATTATGTAGAACAGTTTGTACTAAACACCTTTGTGTTGTTACTAATCCAGGCTTGTACGACATTTGCCTGCCTACACAATTACTGCAACCTCTAAAACATTTCATTTTGTCCGAGCAGGATGCGTTGATGAAATGAAGAAGTGAGCTTGAAGAAGAAGTCAGCATGGACATGTGGATGTCTTCACCTCACGATGGTCGTGACGTCACCAAGCCAGCTTGTCCACGTCACGTGGTCTTGAACCACCGCACGTGAGGTCGTCACCAATAGCAACAAAGTCCTCAGCCTACACTCACGTTATGTTATGCTTGACTATTCCTATCTTACTGCAAGTCTTTGATTTGTAACGGCCATGATGAAATCAACCTTTCGGGCAATAAAGATGATGGATGTTACAACTTACTCTTGATATCGTACTGTGCACAGACTGAGGCTGTTGACCTGACACTGGGTGGTGGTGATGATGATGTACAACAGCAGTGACCTAATGTTAACAGATGTCGTTGCTTCACGGTATTCCCTCTCTATGGAACTGATGAACGTGAGGTCACTCGCTCATAAAAACTCTGTCTGTCTGTCTGTCTGTCTGTATGTCTGTATGTCTGTATGTCTGTCTGTCTGCCCTGTATGTGCATCTATCTGTTCTATCCTCTGAACAGTCTAGAAGCTACAATCATAAGGAGTTATTCCCCATGCGTACCTCCACACTAGACAGGGACTGACAATAGGCTGTCAACTGATGTCTGTCAAACCTCGTCAATACTCAAGGCCTTTGCGCATCACTTTAATAGAACAAGCAAGTGACCATCGACTGTTTGCCAGTCGCCGAGATAACCGGAGCTGAACCTCCGCTTGTGTCATTCTTTCACTCTCTCTCTCTCTCAAACTCAGTGGTCCTTAACCTTGTCTGAAGTACCAAACCCACAAGTTTCATCTGCACATTCACCGAACCCTTCTTTAGTGTCATCACGAATTGCGGGTGTGTCTTGACCTCCGTGGCGGAAGCTCCGCCGAACCCCTGAGACCGACTCACCGAACCCTTAGGGCTTGATCGAACCCCGGTTAAGAACCACTGATCTAAACAAATATTCAGGATCATACAGCCACACCTAGAATATGGGTCCAGCTCTTGTTTAGCAGCAGCCACTTCACAGCAACACACTATGTATGTCCAGTTCAGTTCAAACGTAACAATCATCACCAGTCAATAAGAACATCAGTAGTCCAGATGGATCAAGTTAAAGTTAAAGTTATCGCCCCACTAAGAGAAGGAAATGTAAAGCAGTCCTATAAGCTCTCTCACACACACAGCTCACAGCTCTCCCATGGGACAAGGACTGAAGACAACACACAGAGCCAAAGTGCCAGCAAATGCCACTCACTTCAAGACCCACAAGGCTCTTCAGTGGATTCTGCCTTTGTTCCTTGTTTTAGCATTGGAAGAGAGACCAACGCATTTTGTAACAGTGAACCCATCTACAGTTGTCTCGCTTTGGTCAGTATTGTCGACTACACCGTCCCTCCCCGTCTTGCCTGTAATAACAACAAAAGTCATTTCATGGTGCAACATACTGTCCTGAAACTCGCTTTGAAAAAACTGTCGTATGAAGACAAAAGTGACGACAAGTTTATTTTCCAATGGTGTTAGATACCCGGGAATTTCTTTAATACAATTAACTTAAAATATGAAAGTGTCAGGGTGTCAGGGACACACAATACACACAAGTAAACTCCTACCTGTATCCAACCCATTCTTTCTCACTACAAATCATGACCTGTCTGTGTGCTTTACGTTTTCTATTCTCGGGAGTTGAAGTTACTTTGTTAGAGAATCACAGAAAACTCAATGTAAAATTCTCGTTATTTGGTTTGCAAATAACCAAAAAGACTGTTTAAAATAAAACTATGATAGCAAGGTCGCTGAAATTAGAATGTTAACACAATATGGTTAAAAAGACTGTTAACTCCCTTAGAGTGAGTAACAATACTTAATTCCTGAACTTTGTCAAAACTAGTCCACCTGTTGTTACTACTACCTAACCTTTCAGTTTTTATTATAAATTACATACAGAAATTTATCTTTAAGTTAGTTTGGAATGAAAAAAAGGATAAAACTTAGTAGAAAAATATCCATTAAAAATATCTATGCTGGAGGCATGGGTATACCTGATGTTAAAACTTATATGAATGCTTTAAAATTATCATGTCTGCGGAAAATAAAGAAAACCAGGCACATCTGGAAAAAAATCTTTTGTCTACTCATAAAATATTAGATTCTTTAGACAAATGACAAGGCCACTTTATAAATGCAAACAGCTTCTGGACGGATGTATTAAAAGTGTACAGGATATTTGGAGAGAATATAAAGTGTCTGAAAAACATGAAGAAATGTTGTTAGAACCTATCGTTTCTAATGTCAGAATAACAACTGGGAATAAGCCAATTCTATATAGGAGATGGGTGGAGAAAGATGTATACTTAATTAAACACTTGACAGATGGAAGAGGAAACTTGCTATCATATCAAGATGTGAAAAATAAATATGATGTTAACATTATTTTGTCTCTTTAAATGGTTGCATAAAGCCATAAAAGCATATTTAGACTTAAATAGAATGAATAAAACAGATTTACCTTCTTCTACATATGACACAAACAACGAACAATGATTCGTTTGATACAGAAAGGAGCAAGACTATATTATGACAAAAAGATGTCTTACACATGTGTGCCAAACTGTTGTTTAAATTTCATGAAAGTATTAACAGCAATGTTGATTGACATGTGATTAAAGCAATGGCTAATATAAAAGATATTAAATTAAAATGGCTTTAAATCAGAGTGCTGCATAAACATCTGGGGACAAGTAATATTATTCCACATGGGACTAGAAGATGATGAGGTCTGTGGCCTTTGCAGAGATGAAAAGGAAAATATTCAGCATATAGTTTGGAATTGTAAATATGCTAATGATTTTTGGAGAAACTTACAAACTTGTATATCAGACAAATGTACAAATGCTCCTAAGATAACTATCAGTGAACATTTGGTTCTGTTTGGATGTAGTAATAACTTTGAGACAGATGTTGTACTTGATTTAATTTTACTGCTCGCAAAAACATACATAGTTTCTTTTAGATTTAAAAAAGTCATCCCCCTGTTAGAACATTTTATACAAATATTGAAACACAGATAAAAAATTGAAAAATGTAATGCTCAGTTAGAAATTAATGAAGGAAAATTTGCTAAACACTGGCAACATATAAGCAACTTGTTAACTAGACTAAATACTGACTCTCTCTATATCAATGACTTCATGATAACCTAAAACTCCTGATGTCTTGGTATGATATACACAACTTAGTCTATCTCCCCCCTCCCTTTTCCTACGGCCTCGTCACGACCTTTCTTTGCCCCCCCCCTCCCCCCAGTGACGGCAGTGACCTCCCCCTCCCCTCTGTGTGGTCATGGTCTCCCCAAGTGAAGATGAATTGCAGCTGTGCGCATGTCTGTTACATGATGCAATAAATGAAAACAAAACTAATGAAGAATAAGGTGACCTACAGCCTGCCATTGAGAAGCCAAGCTGATAGCATTATATATTTTCTCTGTCTCGCTCAATGCTCAGCTCAGATTAAACGTACATACATATGTTTAATGTTTATTTATACACACATATCAGGCTTATGGTCTGCTCATTCTGCTCCACACCTTTACTGTCTGCTGTCTTATCCCTGACTCCTCGTCTATCGGTCGCCCCTCTGCTAATTTATTTTTTCCAGAACAATATTTTACAGGGACATTACCCGAGCCTTCTGATTGGCCACTTGATCATGTGACTTAATCTCCAACCCATATATGGCTTTGCCCATACAAACAAACACACACATCGTCTTGCTTTGGGTTCACAGGTAAGAGTCTGTTATGCTGATGAGCGTGTGATGTGCTTCAATAAAGGTGACATTGTACAGTCGCTGAGGTGTAGATTGTCGTGGTTAACGATAAACATCGATGTTTTAATGTCAGTCGGTTGTTTCAAGCTCAGCCTCGACTTCCGCTTTATTCACATGCGGATACACAAGCGACTTTTGCTGGATCGCAGTTGTTTCATTATCATTTATTTTTGAACATTTAAAGTTTCGTCATTGAATACAGAAATACAACAAGTTTTACCCAATAACAGAAAGTTGGAGCTATCCCAGCCTGCAGCAAATCATGGGTCCCTTAAGACCCTTTTGGTAACACGACGGATTTTGGAAGCTATGCCCTGAAGGGAGCCAGGTAGTAATTCTCACTTGTAACCACTGTTTCCCCGTGAAAGCCCCGTCTGTAGTCGGCATCAAACCCTTCAAACACTCAGCTTGCATTCTCCCCTCAATCTCACACTCCTGCACCACCACTACTACACAGGCTGGCACACCATGAAGAAAACATTTAACAGCTTTTCAAAATCTCTTCGTTTCCTCACCTTCAGCTACGTGCAACTAGAAGGCAAAGGATACAATTAAACAATTTTATTATTTACTGCAAAAACTATAAGTTTAAACAGTTAAAACTATTTACAGCATAAGTTGTTTATGAACAAACTATGAACAAAAATCATTAATCTAATTATTGACATAAGAATTACAGCCATTAATTATTTACAGCATTAAAATTGTTTTTAAAATAATTATTTACAACATAAAAGTAAACAATGGCATCGCTCTTCGAATCTTTCCTCAGTCTGTTGCATCCCCAAACCATTGACAGCCAATGCCATCCACTTCTGCTTCCGATGTCACTGCAAACACTTTGAGGTCTGCGGCTGTGCACACCAGGACATTGTAAGGTAGACCTAATACTGTTGTACACAGTAATACATTTGTAAATGTAGAGAAAATGATACTTTTTTAATTTCTCGAAAACTTTGCCTTCTTAAGTACAGATTGACGAACACCTCATAGAAATCAAACCCAAACAAGAACTACACACAAAGAATATACTTCTCAGCTGAAGTGACTGGAAACTTGTTTCACTTTGGTTCCACTGAAATTGCGTTTGTGAGCCAGCTCTGAAGAAAAAACCGTTTTAAAGTTCTCCGTGCACGAGATGAGCTGAAGCTGTTAAAAAATTCTTATGTAATGTGTAAAAATGAACAGTAGAAATGCAAATAAACTAACTCACTGGATTGGGTATGTCTAAGACATGCTGAACCCTATTTCACTGATGAGGAATCAATGGTTGAATGAATGTAGGTGCAAACCAGACCCCGTCTCTTCAATAAACCCATGGGGACTTCCGGGAAAATAATGGCATCAAGTTACTGAAATCAACAAGTTAATTAAGAGTCTAATCAAAGCTGTTTTTAATATAAAATTAGATAAATTTTATTGGTCGTAGTTAATAGACACAGCAGACTGCTCATTTTGACAGCATGACAAGCATAGAACTGTTGTATATCACTTAAAGCTAAAGGGAACATTTAAAAAGCTCACACCATACCAATCAGTGTTCTGCTCCACCTTTCCACAGGGTTTCCACAAGGGTGATGGGCGTGGTCCTGCATTTGTGGATTGCGACCAGACTGCACAGTTGTTGGATGAGCTTTGACTCCAAGTCCCGGCCTTCCACAGACACAGTTCTGCCTGGGAATCCATAAGTCCTGACAAGCTCGGCCCACCGGGCCCTGGCTGTTGGTGCTGTTTGGTCTTGAGTCACTACTGCCTGCACGAACTTCGTGAAATGGTCCATCATGACCAGTATATTCTGATTTTCAAATTTGTAAATACAGAATTTGATGTTTAGTTTGGATGGTTTTCATTGAATGCCAGTGTGAGCGAGGTGTACAGGTGTAAGTGTGCAGATAGCAAAGAGCACAAGGACCAGACAGAGTTGCCCCACAGTGGCGGCGACCTGTGTTTGCCCGCCAGGGAGTAGGTCTGTGGCATCTGTTCAGCACACGGTGGACTGAACTTGAAAAATCAGTTAATTGTGTGGGCGATCGGGACTTGTAAAATGTTCGAAATAATTTCAAGGAACGTTTTGAGAATACAGATTTTTCTGACAAAACTAGGGAACTTACTGGTTTGTCTCCCACGATGACAGAGTAATTTCTCAAGTTTGTCACGGACTTGCTCAAGTGGGTTAAAGGTTAACAAGGAGCAGGGGCCTGATGGGATCTGCTGTGGTGTCTGGCATTGCTGTACGGTTCACTTGGGTGGAGTGGTTCAACATTTCAACATCTCTTTCAGCTCTCTCTCTCTCCACTCAGGGCACTTTCCAGCAGTCCTCCAACTGACTCCCCAAGTCTAATCCTAGTCAACCTAATGATTTACTGCCAATAGCACTAACATCCCTCGTAATGGGAAGAGTTAACACTTTATTGTATAAACTGTCAAATAAAATCGAAGATAAAATGAAAAGGTTTGTAATATTTGCGTGGAATATGGTGATACGATTTGTAGAGATGTAGAAGCTTGGGCCTTACTTAGCTGCCGGAAACTTCGAGAAAGACGAAAAGATGAAGCAGTCCCATGACCCACACACAGTAGGGCAGTAAGTGTAAGTGGTTTACTGTATCTAGGTCCTGTCGTGTATACAGTAGGCCCTAATCTCTCCTTCACTCGTCTAAAGCTTCTCTCGTCACTCAGACATCTAATATTTAAAACTGCAAGATGTGAAGGAGCAGATAACTGTCTACAGGCCCGAGTTGCACTGACCTTCAGGAAATATCTAAGAGGCTAAGGACCATAATAATTAGAAAACTACAGGAAGCAGGCTTTCCCCCAGTTTTAGAATAACCTGAGACTTTAATATTGCAATAGCACATTAATAGATGACCTCCAAGAATTTTTGTCAATGAAGCCTAGTTTTGAATAGATACTCAAAAGAAACTCAGAAAACAACCTGGAGACTGCAGCAAATTAATAACTAATACAAATGTCCTGTCTGTGTCACAGCTTCGCCGAACATTAGCCATAGGATCTCATCCGTCATGGAACCCTTGACACAGCTCGTCAGACTTCTCTAGCGCGACACACATGTTTAAAGTAACATGACAAACAAACAAACGTTTGTGACATGCAAGGGGGCTGGGTAGTGTCTAAAGATACAGTAACATTAAAGTACGACATTATCACTGGGACTATACACACCCGACTATCAAAATCTTAGTTTACTAATGTCAACTGTTGCTGTCACCTGTTGCTGTCACCTGTTACTGTCAGTTGTTACTGTCACCTGTTGCTATCAACTGTGACTTCCAATCTACTTTGCGGATGTACGAGTCATTGACAGAAGAGACAACAATGAAAGGTCTGCTGAAGACAGACCCACCCACAGCCACAGTCCCAGTCATCTGTCGACTGACTATCATCTCAACCTCGCTCTCAGGATGCATCAAGGTGCGTGTCACACGAGATAGCTATAATCCTAGTATTCCTCACACAGATATGTATGGAAGGTTCAGTCAGCTGATCTTTGCCCTGTTAATGTGTCACAGTACTGCCAGTAGAGACAGAAGTTGTGGCAGTTCTGTGTCTTGTGAATATTTTGAGTACAAGCCACACATTCACAGATGGAGATTGACAGGGAGACTGACCAATCGCATCACTGAATGCTCCGTCGCCATGTCTATTTATTGTCATCTTGAACCCATCACCTTTCATTGTCTTACCGCTCAACGTTCCGGACGATCTCTCGGACAGGTGAGTTAGACAGGTAAGCTGGACGTTAACCTTTGAAACTTGGAGGTGTGTACTCGTCCTTCTGTAGAACTTAGAAGGACGATGGACACACGTGCTGCTGATGATATTCTAGCGATGTAATCATACAAATATTTCATGGGTTTGTAATCAAATTGTTTCTTTAATGAATACCAAGATAATTACAATTTGTGTCAGATGAACAAGACTCATGCAGCGCAGAATACAAGGCAGAAAATTTCTCAAAATTAAAATCTAGTTTATTAACAATTCGCTGTGATAATAAACAAATAATTACAGCAATGCTCCTTGATTACAGTGATTAGTAATGACACATCGCAACTTGTAGCTAGAATAAAGCTTATCTCAGGAAATAATATCAGCAAAGTACAAAGAAATGATAACTGTGCTAGTCAGTAAAGAAAAAGAGAATAAGTATGACAACTATCTGTTTCCTGGAGTATTAATCACTTGATTCATCGAGTTATAAAGCAGTACTAAAATAAACGAGATTAGTTTCTTTTTCGGTCAACTTTAAAAATATTCTAATTTTCTCTAAAGAAAGTGAAAACTCTTACAACGAACTCTCATAATGATGACAATGAAGTAGCCCATATCATGGTCTGATTGCTTTAGAGATGTTCTAAACATAACACAAACATCGTGTGACACGGACTTTGACATAGAGGTTGATAGTTCATTACTTGATTGTAATAATGGGAATTGTGAGAAATGTCGACATTTTAGTGTCAACTCTAGCTTAGTAGAGGGAATTTCCCACTCGGGAATACTTGAAGCTATTCGTTGGCTAAAAAAAGCAAAAAACAACGGGACCTGATGTTTGCCCTCTGACCTGTTTTTTAAGATTGCACATCACATGCTCTCGAGATTACTACAACCTATCCTAATAGAGTGTTTGGAAGTGTTGGTCCACTGTAGCGATTTTTCTTCTACAGAATAAAAGTGTTAAGGGTAAAGAAATAACTCGAGAGGGATTTCACTTGTAAACATTATTAGCAAACTGTACAGCAGCATTATTAATAAAGCTTTGACCAAGTTGTGTAAAGAAAATGAACATCCCAGAAGCTCCAGCAGGTTTCCTTAAAGGTTACAGTACAACAGACACTACTTTTGTCTTCAATCACGGATATAGGAATACTTGCCCAAACAAGGTGGACGATTTTACACTCTTTTCGTTGATTTTTTGAAAGTATCGGACAGTATTCAGTGATCCACATCACTATACATACCTGTCGTGCAGAATTGTGACAGCTGTCGTTAAGGTTGGATCTCAAATAATTGAGTATTCTGAGTGTGTGCATCCTCCGATGGTTTCCTTGTTAAATGAGTCGTCAGCTCCACCATTGGTCCAAATAATTTCTTGTCCATGTGGTCTGCCGACGAGGGTTTAGAGAGTTTGCTTGCGTTTGTTAAAGGCCGGAAGTTTGATCATTTCTATTGAGGGCCAAGACCTTGCTTCTGACACAATTGTAAGTAAACGATCCATTCGCAACCTACAATTTGAATCAGGGATGACAGAGGCCGTTGATGTTTATCATTGCATGACACCGTCTCACTTGACTCGCTTTTCCTTCAAACATTCACCTGAATGAATCATTAGGGAGGCTTAGTGCCTTTACGTCTTTACACAGTTACCGTTAGTTAGAATAAATAAAATGCGATATCTCTCAATATCATCGCTGACAAGCATGACGATGTTGAGAGAGAGGCTGATCCGTGACGTATCCACACAGCATGTGACAGTCACGTGCTTCACACAACAAATCACATGTGACTTGCACACAACACTTTGTTTCTGTTTGACAGTTTGAACTGAAAGTTCTGTCTAACAATGTCTTATGTGTTCACTGTGCTGCTCACTGTTCACATGTACGATGTTTAGAATATTGTTTTGTCTGAAGGACTAACGCCATGAGGGGAAAAATGCTGTTTATCGGTCTGTTGGTTCTGACGTCATCATGTCACGCTTGGTGGAACAATCATCATAGTCAGCATCATCATCACACCAGTACTAACACGGAGACCGTGTCGACAAACGGTGGAGCCGACAGCGGCAATAATGGCGTGCTTCGTTCCAACAATAACAATAACTTCAACGGTGGGGTGAGTCTCTTAGAAAATATTCATGTGTAAAACATTAGTTCTGTGTCAACAGGGAGATGATGATTCATTGTCAGTAACTCTCTTCTTTTCATTTTATTTTTCTGTATGAATGATTCGCTAATGCATTATAATCAGGGAACTAGAAGGACTTCATATGATTTTACAGTGTAGTGACGTAACAAACGGTTTTGTTATGGTTGTTATTGTAGTTGTACAGGTATACAAACTGTTAGGAATGACCGGAAATTAATAATAAAGCGAGACAATGATTAGAGGAGATAACTCGTAATTTCAATTCGATTTGTTTGCGAAACTGAGAAGTTTGTTGTCAGGGTGAGATATTAGTTTGGTTCTTGATGGTCTGTCGTTGGGAGGGAGCGGTGTCCGATGTAGGAGCCTGGTGGTCATGATGTAGCTTGGTTTGTTTCTTAAGTTGTAAGTTTATTCTGTAAGTTCATCTGATCAGTTACACCCGTCTACTCGTTAGCTAGATTATTTACTTATGTGAATGATCTTTTATTAGTTATCTGTTATAGTTAAACTAGCATGACAAATGTTAATATTTTTCCTAAGAATTATTTACATGAAAGATGTTTTTTTTTCATGTAAAATTCTAAGATGAATTGCCATAGTTACTTTGTGGGTTGACAGTCGTTCTAAAGTATATTGTGAGTATTTATAATTTATAATTTGTGTATTTACAAACCTAACTTCTTTCTGACTAGTTTATATTACAGCTCACTAAACACGTTGTTTACACCACACAAGGAAAAAAAAAAAGAATGAATAAGCGCAGGAGCACTTTTAGCCCCGTATCTTCTCAAAGACAAAGAAATGAAGACAAGCGAGTCACACCAACCATTACTAATGCTTAAGAAAGACGAACAAACAGATTTCTAGTCAAATGTCAGTCTGAAAACAGTCGCTTATGACACTGAACATCTCTACTGTAGTAAAGGTTTATGTAATAACACACTATAATGTTGACATGCCCATGGTAATCACATTGATGTGTTTTGCTTGAAGTATCTGTCTGTACTTGTTTTTACTTGTCTTTAAGACTGTTGCTTATTCTTTCATGTGTTTTTTGTTTGTTTTCCCGTCCTTTGGATGCTGTTCATGCCTCGTTATTGTTTTTAGGCGCTAAGAGCATGCTCCTTAGGTGTAAGTATGCGCTTTACAAATTTGCATATATTATTATGTGATTACACATTGTCTATATCATGCAATTAGAAGACAACTTGTTTGTTTTTTAGTGTGTGTATGTGTGAGTGTGTGGGTGTGTGTGTCAGTGAGCCTTGAGAAGCACCCTTGTCTCACCACTTTCATTTTCCATGGCCAGGGGGCGATTTCCGTGAACACTGGGACTCAAACCGGGGGTCCAGGAAGAAAGCGCAATGTGGAAGCAGTGAGTGTCATTATAGATGAAAATAGCAAACAAGTATTAATAACGATATCACAATTCATTATGAAGCAGTTGTGTTGCATAGAATCAATGTGTAGTACAGAAATATGGAACATAAGTTAATGATACTTGGTGCTGGCACCCATACCTGTCTTTATCTATATATTACACACAATAAAAATTCATTTTTCTTGTATTTAGGACGTTATCATTAGACACATATATCATCAATCACATAAAGATGTAATAAGTATCTGTCTTACATATATATGTAAATGTTGAAAATTCATTTAGTTTTTGATTTATGCAGCTATTTGCTCTATTCAAAAAATAATTAATGTTTATTTAAAATTTAATTTTAATATTACAATTCTTCTTGTTAATGTTATCATTGCCAATGATTATCTGTATGTGTGAGTGCATAGCCAGATGTTTGACCTCAGTCACTGACTGGCCAAAGCCGTGCGGACTGACCGTCAAGCACACATACATACACATTCATCCCAAGACAATAAAAACATCCATAGCAAGACTTTCCCGACTACGAACCCTCTGAGCTACGACACAAACATTGTTGACGGACACAGGGTCTTGTGTGTTGTCTACTAGCACTTATCTACTACATGTAGTTCATTCCAGCTCTCCTCCGTGCAGTTCAGGCGCCGTCACAATAGCAGTACTTCAGTTCACAAAGTTCAACACTCGGCGACTACAATAAAAGTTTAGCCAATGTACATCAATGTAACTCTGTGACCTGTTGTCGGCAGGCAGCAAACACAAAACAAGGTCCGCGGGTACACATACTCCGGTACGTCCATGACACTCGTGCTGTCTGACATCCTTGGCTGTCGCGGAAACAAGCAAACAAACAAACAAATAAACAACAAGCTGCCTCCCTTCAATCACTCAGTCAGTAGCTCGCCCAACTCCGCCTTGCTTGCCGTGAGCACCACTCACTGAGGTCGCGTCTGGTGACAATGGCCGACACGTCACAAGGTGTACCAGTCCTGTGTCAGAAGCGAGGTGACATCACCATTGACGTCTGCTTGGACGTTTGTTACTAGTGGGAAGGTTTCGTCACTCAGCATGTGTTACACGCTGAAGGAAGCAGTCTTCTGTGTGTGATGGAGTTGTGGCGATGTGAGGGTCCTCAGGAGTAAACTTCCTCCCGTGCATTCAAAACAAAGCAACAGGAACATAGTGACCTTTGCTCTCCACAGCTTGACTTTAACCTCTTCACGTCACACTTGTCTCTCTCTTCTAGTTACGTCACTACAACTATGACGTCTGTTCTTGCTACGTCACTACAACTATGACGTCTGTTCTTGCTACGTCACTACAAATATGACGTCCCTCTTTTCTTGCTACGTCACTACAACTATGACGTCTGTTCTTGCTACGTCACTACAAATATGACGTCCCTCTTTTCTTGCTACGTCACTACAACTATGACGTCTCCCTCGTATCCTCTGCCCTCAAATACCTCTCGTACGGCTAACCTTTCCGCGATGCTCATGTCGCCGAAGCAATGAGCAGCTTGAACCCCAGCCACTCACTGCCCAACATCCTTCTCTCGCGATACGTCACCAGGTCCCGCCAGCAACTAGCAGCAACCACAGGGTTACCTGCCCTCAACACCTGTAACGACATTCCATCCAGATAAATGGCGATAACAGGCCAAGACACACCGTCAGCGACAGTTGCTACGGAGAGAATCCATCGCCTTAGTCTGTCAGTGCCACTGTCAAAACCACAAATCAGTTGGTTACCAAAGCTTGGTGCTGATCATTATACCGGAGATACAATTGTACACATACACACAAATAATAAATAAAACGTTAATCTGTGAGCAAAGAGGAAATCCAGACCTAGACACACGTTAGTTTCCCTTAGTTACAGCCTTGGAACTGGTATACAAGACCCACCCGGTTGTTACTGTTGAGACAAAACATTGCACTTTATTTCTTGTTATAAAATGTAAAGAGTTAGTAGGCTGTTGTGTATTAACTTCACACACACACACACACACACATCTTGTATACATCTTGAACGAGTGAAGGTGAAAATTGATAACCCCATTATATATATTTATTTGTTACTTTTCTCTTGATGGAAAAAGAAACTGAACTCTTGTGGTTCTTTCTTACTATCGTTTTGTGGCTCATGCGTATTGCTCATAACCTAAACTTCTCTTACCTGCACCTGTACAGGTGTTTGAAGTCAGGGTGAGTTGACTGACAGCTGACTGGTTGTTGTCGTCTTCTTAGCCAGAGGATCATCACCTTTCCTTCTTTACCTGAGCACATTATTCTCACATACACCATCCTATCAAAATTATAATGTTACGAATTTAAAACACAAATGTTTTTACCAGAAACAGGACAAGCTGATGTAAGAGAACTGTTTGGATACAGCAGGACCACAAGGAAGTGACGGAGACGATCTGATCGTTGGCAAGCAACTAGTGAGGCTCCTGAACACCACTTGGTCTTGAAGCAGGTCACGCAAGGTCGCCTCTACACCCAGACTGTCACGTGACTTGTGTTTGAATACGATCCTCGTCTGCTGCTGAAAATGTCGTCACCAATATCAACACCATCTTCACACTCAGACGTGTTTGCTGCTTTCTACTGTCCTTAACCTGACCTAAGGTCCTCTCCTTGAACTCACATGATGACCTTAGCTTCTGGCCTTCAGCAATAAAATGTTTCTTGTCTTTAAAATTTCTGTGGATTTGGTTACTGAGCTTATGTGTGGAGACAGAAGATCAGGTAAAGTGTCAAATATGGTTACAGAACACACCTGTGTAGAGTGTTTGTCAGTTGTGCCAGACAACAAGATCTGCAAACTGTTTCACAGAGTGTATGACATGTCACAGTACGTGACACAGTATCAAATCACAGTACATGACACACTAGCACGTCACTTGACACAACATCACGACACGTCATCCGCTAAATATCACATCACGTGACACAGTATCAATGTACACGACACAATATCACTTCACGTGACACAATATCTCAAGCCTTCGTGATAAGATATCCATATCAAATACCACTAAACACCAAAGAGCACATATCGAGTGTAGTAACAATAACTAGTTGTTATCAAGTGTGTGTTATCAGTTTATTAGCTGCACACATTTTCAATCACTGACTACAGCAGCAGTTCTCAACCTTTTACTTGTGACGCCCCCCTGACGAACAAAGGTACGTCCGCGCGCCCCCCGTAACCAGCAATGTAAGCTAATTTCACTAATACCGGTATATGTATCAGAAACTTTTTAAAATAACCACCTTGGCTCCCCCCTTGTAAGCACGTCGCGCCCCACCGTTGGATAACCGCGCGACTACAGGAATAAAACAAGATGAACAGCTGACCTTTCCAGTCTGAAATACTTGTTATTGTACTCAGACAAACAATGTAAACAATGTTAAATTACAAGCAGTGCTTTACAAGCAAACACGTTTTCAAAAAATAAATTTGAAGGTTGAGACAGAGGCGCCATCTAAGTTATCGGGCAAATAATTTCATGAGCAGAAAATGACACAGATTTGTCTTAAAGCTTATGAGAGACAGAGATAGAGACAGACACAGAGAGAGACAGAGAGAAATAACAAGTCCACAGAACATTAGTACAAGTGAGGCCATTGGTCTTTGCCTACCACAACCTCAGCATGGCGTGGTCACTGTAGTAGGACTGCGTGGTCACCTGCTGCACATCACGTGTCCGCCATTTTGTTTTTGCCAAAAAGTTTTTTACTTACTTTGATGTCACTTGTAAGGAAACGATATGGTGTGTGTTGTGGAAGCTAAGATTTCTTTGCTTCTCGGCAATATTTTGTACTAAACTGTAAAATGCTAAGAAGTCAACAGTATCATGGTTGAAAGGGAAGTAAATGTGAGTGGTTCATCGTGTTTAGGATAGGAGTATACAAGCTGCATTAACAGATAACAGTGAATACTTACATAGCTTGTTATTAACAACAATAACAACAATAATAATAATAGCAAAGGGAACTTATAACACGCAGCATCATGACCAAGAAAAACGCCGGCAGTCACCTCTGTAAGCAGGTGTCACATCGACAGAAAAGTATGCCAGAGCCGAGATACGAACCTAAGAAATCTGCTTGTGACATTCGTTGTTGAAGCAGCTTTTGCCCACGTACACACTGACCCACAATGACAGTGTAAATAGGTTTCTGACCCCACGCAGGGTGAACGAGGGGAAGATAATTAGTGACAGTGTGGACAGCATCACTTGGACTCTATACACACCCTACAGTCAGCATCTCAAGATTGTACTAGCGTCCACAGTTACTTTCCTATTGTACTGTCAGTTGTTACTGTCAGTTGTTACTGTCAGTTGTTACTGTCAGCTGTTACTGTCAGTTGTTACTGTCACCTGTTACTGTCAACTGTTACTGTCAGTTGTTACTGTCACCTGTTACTGTCAACTGTTACTGTCAGTTGTTACTGTGAGTTGTTATGTCAACTGTTACTGTCAGTTGTTACTGTCAGTTGTTATGTCAACTGTTACTGTCAGTTGTTACTGTCACCTGTTACTGTCAGTTGTTACTGTCAACTGTTATGTCAGTTGTTACTGTCAGTTGTTACTGTCACCTGTAACTGTCACCTGTTACTGTCAGCTGTGACTTCCAATCTACTTTACGGATGTACGAGTCATTGACAGAAGAACAACAATGAAAGGCTGCTGAAGACAGACCCACCCACAGCCCACAGTCCCAGTCATCTGTGTTCGACTGACTATCATCTCAACCTCGCTCTCAGGCATGCATCAAGGTGCGTGGCACACGAGATAGCTATAATCCTAGTATTCCCACACAGATATGTATGGAAGGTTCAGTCAGCTGACCTTTGCCTCGTTAATGTGTCACAGTACTGCCAGTAGAACAGAAGTTGTGGCAGTTGTTGTCTTGTGAATATTTTGGGTACAAGCCACACATTCACAGATGGAGATTGACAGGGAGACTGACCAATCACATCACTGAATGCACCGTCGCCATGTGTATTTATTGTCATCTTCAAACCATCACCTTTCGTTGTCTTACCGCTCAACGTTCCCGACTTTGACGACGATCTCTCGGACAGGTGAGTTAGACAGGTAAGCTGGACGTTAACCTTTGAAACTTGGAGGTGTGTACTCGTCCTTCTGTAGAACTTAGTGCGACGATGGACACACGTGCTGCTGATGATATTCTAGCGATGTAATCACACAAATATTTCATGGGCTCGTAATTAAATTGTTTCTTTAATAAAGACCAAGATAATTACAAGTTTTTTTTTGTGGACTTTAAAAAATATTGTCAGTTCTCTAAAGAAATAAATATAAATGTGTACTAAAAGACCTCACAGCCATTGACAACCCCTGAAAGACACATTTTCTAATGAAAATGAAGTCAAAGGACACTGCACAAGCACCTCGGGTTCAGCCACAGCCACAAGCACACGGACTGAGCACGTGCGAAACACATCAGACTCAAACAGTTCAGAATATTTAGGTGGAAAAACACAGCCTGACCTACAAAATGACCTCAGCTTCCTTTAAAAGTTTGTAAGAGCAAAACCAGGAGAAAAATAAGCATATAACTAATGACCTGACCTCCGCATGTCATGATTCAATGATAGAACATGTTGACAAAGTGAAAACTCTGACAACGAACTCTCATAATGATGACAATGAAGTAGCCCATATCATGGTCTGATTACTTTAGAGATGTCCTGAACATAACACAAACATCGTGTGACACGGACTTTGACATAGAGGTTGATAGTTCATTACTTGATCGTAATAATGGGAACTGTGAGAAATGTCTAAATAGTGTGAGCTCTAGCTTAGTAGAGGGAATTTCCAACTCGGGAATACTTGAAGCTATTCGTTGGCTAAAAAAAGCAAAAAACAACGGGACCTGATGTTTGCCCTCTGACCTGTTTTAAAAACTTCACATAACATCCTCATGAGATTTGTACACCTCCTCTTTAATAGAGTGTCTGGTACATATCCCGAGTGTTCGTCCACTGTAGCGATTTTTCGTCTACACAATAAAGGTGTTAAGAGTAAAGAAATAACTCGAGAGGGATTTCACTTGTAAACATTATTAGCAAACTGTACAGCAGCATTATTAATAAAGCTTTGACCAAGTTCTGTAAAGATAATGAACATCCCAGAAGCTCCAGCAGGTTTCCTAAAAGGCTACAGTACAACAGACACTACTTTTGCCTTCAATCACGGATACAGAAATACTTGAAAGTTTTGGACAGTATTCAGTGATCCACATCACTATACATCCTGTTGTACAGAATTGTGACAGCTGTCGTTAAGGTAGGATCTCAAATTGTTGAGTATTCTGAGTGTGTGCATCCTCCGATAGTTTTCTTGCTAAATGAGTCGTCAGCTCCACCATTGGTCCAAATAATTTCTTGTCCATGTGGTCTGCCGACGAGGGTTTAGAGTGTTTTTCAGATCGCTTGACGTGAAAGGCGGAAAGTTTGGTCAGTTCTATGGAGGGCCAAGACCTTTCTTCAGACACAATTTTAAGTAAACGATCCATTCGCAACCTACAATTTGAATCAGGGAGGACAGAGGCCGTTGATGTTTATCATTGCATGACACCGTCTCACTTGACTCGCTTTTCCTTCAAACATTCACCTGAATGAATCATTAGGGAGGCTTAGTGCCTTTACGTCTTTACACAGTTACCTTTTGTAGGAATAAGTAAAAGGTGTTCGCTCTCGGTGTCATCGCTGACAAGCATGACGATGTTGAGAGAGAGGCTGATCCGTGACGTATCCACAGACCATGGATAACCTCAGGTCTTGTCTGGTCATTTCTAAGGAATCGGCGTATCCAGAATCATTGATGATATCAGGGGTTAGACTTGTGTCTGTACTTGAAGTTGGTTGTAAACTGATGTACACACAAACAACAGTCATGGGTAGTGGCAAAGAGAAGTCAGTCGGACCCCCTTACGACTGTCTTAGCCTGAGGTCGATGGCTCGGACTGCTTTGAGAGTTTATTTGCGATTTACTTAACTGCAGCGTGTTGATATTTTCTCATGAGCAGCGCGCACACGCTCACAAACACACAAACACAAACACAAACACACACCACGCTACACGCAGTCAGCATGTGACAGTCACGTGCTTCACACAACAAATCACATGTGACTTGCACACAACACTTTGTTTCTGTTTGACAGTTTGAACTGAAAGTCGTGTCTAACAATGTCTTGTGTGTTCACTGTGCTGCTCACTGTTCACATGTACGATGTTTAGAATATTGTTTTGTCTGAAGGACGAACGCCATGAGGGGAAAAATGCTGTTTATCGGTCTGTTGGTTCTGACGTCATCATGTCACGCTTGGTGGAACAATCATCATAGTCAGCATCATCAACACACCAATACTAACACGAAGACCGTGTCGGGAAGCATTGGAGTTTACAGCGACAACAAAGGTGTGATTGGTACCAACAATGGAAACACCTTTCACGGCGGATACGGCAGCTACAACTCGGTGAGACTCCAAGAAAATATTCATCTGTAAGACATTAGTTCTGTGTCAACAGGGAGATGATGAGACATTGTCAGTAACTTTTTTTTTATATTATTTATCTATATGAATGATTCGCTAATGCATTTTAATCAGGGAATAGAAGGACTTCATGTGATTTTACAGTGTAGTGACGTAACAAACGGTTTTGTTATGGTTGTTATTGTAGTTGTACAGGTATACAAACTGTGATGAATGACAGGAAATTAATAATAAAGCAAGACAATGATTAGAGGAGATAACTCGTAATTTCAATTCGATTTGTTTGCGAAACTGAGAAGTTTGTTGTCAGGGTGAGATATTAGTTTGGTTGTTGATGGTCTGTCGTTGGGAGGGAGCGGTGTCCGATGTAGGGTCTGGAGGTCATGATGTAGCTTGGTTTGTTTCTTAAGTGCTAAGTTTATTCTGTAAGTTCATCTGATCAGTTACACCCGTCTACTCGGTAGCTAGATTATTTACTGATGTTGTTGAACTTTTATCTGTACAATATTATAGTTAAACTGACATGACAACTTCACAACTGACATGACAACAAAGTTTCTAAAGAATTATTTACATGAAAGATTTTTTTTCATGAAACTTCTTAGATGAATTGCTACAGTTACTTTGTGCGTTGACAGAAGTTCTAAAGTGTAATGTGAGTGTGTGTGTATGTACAAACCTAACTTATTTTGTGTGTGTGTGTGTGTGTGTGTGTGTGTGTGTGTGTGTGTGTGTGTGTGTGTGTGTGTGTGTGTGTGTGTGTGTGTCTGTGTTTGTTGGTGTGTGTGTGTCAGTGAGCCTAGAGACGCACCCTTGTCTCACCACTTTCATTTTCCATGTCCAGGATGTGTTTTCTGTGAACACTGGGACTCAAAACATGGGTTCTGAAACAAAACGAAATGTGAAAGCAGTGAGTGTCATTATAGATGAAAATAGCAAAAACGTATTAACAACGATATTACAATTAATTATGAAGCAGTTGTGCTGCATAGAATAAATGTGTAGTACAGAAATATGGAACCAGGGCTTCTGCTTACGCAAAAAATTGCGTACAGTACACATTAAAAGTTCGGAGGACCCCTTCAATTTTCGTCAATGGGGTCCCATTCAAATTTGGGCGAAGAACTGAGACCCCTTAAAAATCTGAAGAAGGGGTCCCAGGGACCGCAAAGAATTTAGCCTTAGCAGAAGCCCTGAATAATGGAACATAAGTTAATTATACATGATGCTGGCATCTGTATCTATATATACATTAAAAATTCTTCATTTTTTTACTATTTAGGACGTTATAATGAGACATATATATATCAATCACATAACGATGTAATAGGTATCTGTCATTTATAAAATATAATGTTACAAAGTCATTTGATTTCCGATTTTTGTAGCTATTTCTTCTAACCAGCATATGATTAATGTTAATTTCAAATTTATTTGTAATATTACAATTCTTCTTGTTACTGTTATCATTCCTAATCATTATCTGTATGTGTGAGTGCATAGCCAGATGCTTGACCTCAGTCGCAGACTGGCCAAAGCCGTGCGGACTGACCATCAAGCACACATGAATGTATATCTTAATACAATAAAACATTTATAATAAGACCGATTATAAAATAAATAACCCGATTACAAACCCTCTTAGCCAAAAGATAATAAATAAAACGTTAATCTGTGAGCAAAGAGGAAATCCAGACCTAGACCCACCTTAGTTTCCCTTAGTTACAGACTGGGAACTGGGACACAAGACTGTTACCTGCACGTGTACAGGTGTTTAAAGTCAGGGTGTGTTGACTGACAGCTGACTGGTTGTTGTCGTCTTCTTAGCCAGAGGATCATCACCTTTCCTTCTTTACCTGAGCACATTATTCTCACATACACCATCCTATCAAAATTATAATGTTACGAATTTAAAACACAAATGTTTTTACCAGAAACAGGACAAGCTGAGGTAAGAGAACTGTCATGACCGTTGGATACAGCAGGACCACAAGGAAGTGACGGAAACGATCTGATCGTTGCCAAGCAACTAGTAAGGCTCCTGAACACCGTTTGGTCTTGAAGCAGGTCACGCAAGGTCGCCTCTACACCCAGACTGTCACGTGACTTGTGTTTGAATACGATCCTCGTCTGCTGCTGAAAAGGTCGTCAGCAATATCAACACCATCTTCACACTCAGACGTGCTTGCTGCTTTCTACTGTCCTTAACCTGACCTAACGACCTCTCCTTGAACTCACATGATGACCTTAGCTTCTGGCCTTCAACAATAAAATGTTTCTTCTCTTTAAAATTTCTGTGGATTTGGTTACTGAGCTTATTTGTGTATTTGTGTAGACAGAAGATCAGGTAAAGTGTCAAATATGGTTACAGAACACACCTGTGTAGAGTGTTATTCAGTTGTGCCAGACAACAAGATCTGTAAACTGTTTCACAGAGTGTATGACATGTCACAGTACGTGACACAGTATCAAATCACAGTACATGACACACTAGCACGTCACTTGACACAACATCACGACACGTCATCCGCTAAATATCACATCACGTGACACAATATTTATTGACACTACACACTATCACTTCACGTGGCATAATATCACGTCACACCATCCGCTAAAATCCCCTCACGTGACACAATATCACCTCACGTGACACAATATCACTTCACGTGACACAACATCACCTAACGTGACACAATATCACAAGCCATCGTGACATGATATCCACATAAAATCCACCAAACACCAAAGAGCACATACTGAGTGTAGTAACAATAACAATAACTAGTTGTTATCAAGTGTGTTGTTAGTTTATTAGCTGCACACATTGTCAGTCACGGACTACAGGAATAAAACAAGATGAACAGCTGACCTTTGCGGTTTGAAATAATTATTATTGTACTCAGACAAACAATGTAAACAATGTCAACCTACGAGCAGTACTTTCCAAACAAACGAGTTTTCAAAAAACTAAATTTGAAGGTTGAGACAGAGCAGCGCCATCTAAGTTATCGGTAAAAAACTTTCATGAACAGGAAATGCAAGGGATTTCTCTTAAAGCTTCCGAGAGAAACAGAGAGACGGAGAGAAACAGAGACAGAGACAGGGACAGAGAGACAGAGAGAGGAAGTCCAAGTCCACAGAGCATCAGTACAAGTGAGGCCATTGCCCTGTGTGTATCCTAACCTCAGCATGGCGTGGTCACTGTAGTAGGACTGCGGACACCTGCTGTTCATGCTTCACTGCAATATTTTGCACAAAATTGTAAAGTGCTAAGAAATCAGCGGTTAAAGGTCATTGTTAAAAGAGAAGTAAACGTGAGTGGTACATCGTGCTTAGGACAGCGGTATACGAGCCGCATGGACATATAATAGTAAATACTTAATAATAATAATAATAATAATAATAATAATAATAATAATAATAATAATAATAATAATAATAATAATAACATATATATTATAACGAGCAGCATCATGACCAAGACAGAAGCCAGCAGTCACTTCTGTAAGTAGGTGTCATACCGAGAGAAAGGTATGGCGGAGCCGAGATACGAACCAAGGAAATCTGCTTCTCACTGTCGTGGTTACAGCCGCTGTGAGTGCAGCTGATCTCATCCTATATGTCAGCCAGTACCTTCCCTGATAAATCAGTTCTCCATTTGCTCTGTCAAATGTAGGCACTTACATAGAAACATTATTTACTAACCCACATACACACTGACCCCCAATGACAGGGTAAATAGGTTTGTGACCCCACGCAGGGTTATAGGGGCAAGGTAATCAGTGACAGTAGGGAACAAGCTGAACGACTCCAGATAAAGAGAGGAACGAATATTAAGCATTGATTAAAGACTCAAGATCAGTGACTGTTAACAGTCGATTAAATGGAGTTAATTGGAGTTAATGATGTTGATAGCTGCCCTGACTTAGCCACGAAAGTAATGAAACTGTTTGATGAGATATTAAAGGGTCCCGCGGCGCCATGTTTGACAGCTCAACCATGAGGTCCATGAGGTCCATCTGTAGAGACTTTGGTCCTGAGACCACACTGTCGACATGTAGGCAATGTTTCACGCAAACTGAAATAAGGCAACCGCTATGCTTTATACACCATGTTGAAATATCTTCGTTTTCTCGTCTACCACGAAACACTGGGCCCGTGGGTGGCCGTCAAGATGCAAGTCGGACCCCCTACCCCACTTCAGTACAATCCTTCAAGAAAACACTACACACAGGACACCTTTGGGGGGTAAGTGTGTCACAGCTGTTGTAGCTATTAGCAATCTCGGTGTACACACATCCCAAAGTCAGAATGTACTGAGGAAATGGCACCAAATAAATGAATAATCACGAATTTCATTGTAGTCCTAGTCATTAGTGAGCACTACTCACCACACAGAATGTCCTGAACAATGACAGGAAAAGGCATTTAGGGAGGTTTCACAGGAAAGTAACAGAAAACAGGATGAATTTGTATGAACACCTGTCTACATAATCACCGTGACTCATCTATAGAAGTCATGAAACTAGCCAGTCAGGGTTACATCTCCTTCCTTCATGAGTGTATGTATCCCGTCATCACAAAAGGGACAACTGCACTTTGTTATTTAATGTCTATGTATATAGTATACAGGCTGCGGTCGTTGAGTTGATGTCAAGCTTTGTCTACTAATATGGTGTGTAACTAGCGTGCTGCTAATGTTAAGACATCCGACTGAAACATTTCCAGTAGCTTTACAACATTGTGCTTAACAACCTGTGCTTTACAGTTTACAAATAATGTTGCTTTGCGAGGTGTGGAATTAGTAAACTATCAATGTACCCGTGCACGACTGCTCATTTTTGAGTTAAACCTGAGTCTGTTAGTAAAGTCAACGGAAAAGAAACAAAACTTTCAATGCACTCTACAACTGTTTGTCTTCATGAACGGGAGATTAATTATTTTGTGAAGTTCTCATTGCCCTGTATGTAAGAAAGTCAACAACTGAATAGTACTGAGGAAAGTGAGTCATTCTTGTCATTTTCTGGCATTTCACTGACATTCGAACGGGTGGCCGAGCGAATCGTTTCGCTACCAAACCGAATTCAGTCTGTGGTTCTGCCATTGGTTGGTGTTGAGATAAACAACTGACTGTTTACACCCACTCTTGTTGACACCAGTCTTCTGATTGGCTAATAGTCAAGTTCATTATGAGATTACACGTCTCGGCCAGAGATAATAACATGGGGCTCTGGCAGGGATGCGATAACAAAACAGCGTTTGAATTCTCAGCATTTTCATCAAATTATTGCAACAATTAGGAACGATTGCTGCTGGGTGTCTAATTAAAATGCATTTTAAAATCATTTCCTTTCAACATAGTATATTCTCGTCACACTAAGGACCAGAGAATCCATTTCTGCAGGGAAGTGTAAGTGCACAAAGTTCCCCCTGCTCACCTGTTAGGGCCTCACCTTTCAAACCGCTGAGCCACTTAAAGTTGCCATGGTGCTAACGGGCCCCATATTTGTCGCACAACATCGACTGATAACACCTTCAACTCAACCTTCACGAGTTGGTCAATGATTCTCGGACAGGTGAGCAGAAATTGTTTTGTCACTATATATATACATACAGATACATAATACACAGACTTTACAGAGGATCTTTTACAACATAATAATAACTGTCTTGTACATTATTGTGATGCATACTAAAGCAGTGTGTGTGTGGCTATACATAGTTTTCTACTCGATTTAAAATTTCTAAATATGATCAAGTTAAGTTAGTGACGCACGGGAATCGAACTGACGCGACTGTGGGTTGCACTAAGTGTGTCACAGATAAAATTATTGTAAAATTGTTGACACATTGTTTGTTTTCCATACACCAGATTGCCATGAGAAAAGTGAGCCTCTTTCTAGGTCTTCTGGTTCTGACGTCATCATGCCATGGTTTTCTGTTTACGCAACATGTAACTCACGTGCATCACCATGGAGATAAAGAATACCATGTGAGCAATAAACAAAGCACCGGGGCACACAGTGGAAATAACTTCCATGGTGGAAGCGGCAACATTAACAAAGTAAGTCTGCCGGAAGATAACTATCCGAGAGCTGGAGATCGACAGGTGTGTGTTACTGGGTGTCCAGTCCTCGTGTACGTGCAAGGCCAAAGGTCGCTGGTTAGACTGTAATACTGTCCCCAGTTACTAGTGGACTTCCTCCGTCCACCCACAAAATGAGACTATTTCATTTAAATAATTTAAAGACAATGAAAGGAAGGGTTCGGCCATTCACACGCCGTGTAACCGCGGTACCTGTCTCTCCCTTGGTCACCTACCCTAATCCCCTGAGGGAATCAAGGATGGATTTAATATTATTTCGCCCCCTTAGGATGTTTACTTACAGCCATGATATAAGCGGCGATGTTGTTCCTGTGCCGGGTAGCATGTCCAGGGTGTGTGGACCGACAGGAGGGAGACAAGCTACTAAATAACAACAGTAGCCTGGCGGGTACTTGTACAACACTTTCTTCTTCTTTTCGTTTAAAACGACAAGAATATGCGAAAAGCTTGTTTGGCATATGTTCTCCGTAGTCAAGAGCATGTACGTGTATGACATTATTACATTGATATTTATCATTCAGGTTGTCATACTGTACAAGCATGTTGTACTCACTAAGTACCAGGTACAACTATTTCTATACCTTGTTTCGATACAAGAGCTCAGCCAATCACCAATCAGCAGTGGAGCAAGATGTAGCAGATAAAATATTCTCAGATGTCATCATCAATGCCCATCTCCCTCTGTCCCACGTGGTGCTCACACCAGCTGTGTGTCTTGTCGACTGTGATCGCTTCAACATCCAAACCCTCTTCAAACGAGAAGAATTGCTTTAGTCAGCGCTTCAAGGAAAGTTAATTAAATATT
Organism: Pomacea canaliculata; assembly: GCF_003073045.1. NCBI lineage: Eukaryota > Metazoa > Mollusca > Gastropoda > Architaenioglossa > Ampullariidae > Pomacea > Pomacea canaliculata. Next base: position 669,139 of record NC_037594.1, on the reverse strand, counting down.
TATTTCACTCCAAAGCTGGAGTTTTAGTTCAGGGAACCGGAAGAGAGTGTAGCTGATGGCGTGAGACAAGTCACTGTACAAGATAGGGTTGTACACCTGGTGAAGGACAGATATCACCTGTTAGTCTTCCTTTCTTCATATTGCCTGTGCTTGCGTGCGTGTGTGTTCATTTGTGCGCGCATGTCTGCGCTTGTGTACGTTAGTGCATGTCTGCAGATGTTTGTGTGTGTGTGCGCGCGTGCTTGGGCGCTCGTGGTCGAGAGAGAGAGAGACAGAGACTACATATTTGATATGTTTTGCTCTCTCTGTTGCCAGGACATTCTTTCCTCAAAGACAGGGACCCAAGACGGAGATACAGGTGACGGAGGTGATGACAGGGTCAGTGTTGTTTGGAAAGCAATGTAAAATGTAGAATTAATTTTGATTAAAGACTTGATGTATGTAGCAAGCTGACAGCACGGAACACAACAGGACGGCAGACTGATGTCTCGTGAGTTATAAATGCTCATATATTATGATGCCATACATCATCATCATCATCATCATCATCATCATCATCATCATCATCATCATCATCATCATCATCATCATCATCATCATCATCATCATCATCATCGCTGATTGGCTGTATGGGTACGTCACGATAGATAACCCTAACTTTCACCAACTCTCTGTGTTCTCCCCCTTTGCTGGACATTTGCCAGCGAGTCAGCAGCTTGTGGATGTGGCTGACTACAATGTTTACCCGTCCTCTGATTATTCCTAGTAGTTGTGTCCTCAGTCTCTTACATAGATGCTCCCTTATCACTTTCTGTCAAATGCTTTAATGGAATGTAGACAGAAGGCCTCCACATGTGCAGACAGTTACTGTCTTCTCACTTTTAGTTTCATCTATTGTCAAAGAAAAACCGACCGACCGACCGACCGACCGACCACCTTTCTGCAAAAACAGAAATACTTCTCTTTTCTGCTAGTTCTTAGTTTTTTTTTCCCCGTTGTCATATGAAGTAAAATTATTGTAATATTTGCGTGGCTATACAGTTATACTGACATCAGGGTTGGATGTAGTTGCTATAGAAACACTTGAGTTTTGCCTGTGCAGGAAAATGACTACTAGTTGAGCAGAGAATGATGGGGCAGCACAAGAGAACTGTGGGATATGAACCATCGCAGTGACGACAGTGATGTCTCCAAGCAAACAGTTCGGTCTGTCAACACCCGTCATCACCCGTCATCACCGATAGTATCAGCCTCTCCTACCCTGCTGCTGGTCTGCTTGTAACCTGCCTTAAATAGTTGTCACTTAAGATACACAACTAAGCAATAAACATTGGCTGTCTTTTAAATTGTCGTTTGATGTTGATGGTGCAGATGTCAGGAGCAACGAACAGCAGATGATAAAAAAAAAATGATCACACTGTGGGGAAATAACTGATTGCTACAGACTGTGATCATGATGTCCTGCTCCTAGCTCGAGGCTACTCCCCGTGCTGAATGCACACACACACACATACACGCAAACACACGCACACAGCCCATACACACACACACGCACACAGCACATGTCTGGATGCAGCCTAGTGCGACTCCAGTCCAATGTTTGTGCACAGACCGAGTTGACACAAGTCATGACAACACGTCCTGTCACTGACATCCAGGAGACTGTAGCCATGTCACACGGCACCAAAGCAAAAATAATCATAACAAGGCATCGACCAAAATCTAGCTCTGAAGACTAAAAATAAAGTAGAAACTAGAAGAACTATTGTCCAGAACTGTTCGTGTTCTTGTGTGTGATTCAGAATACAAACAATAACAACGACAACAAAGAAAACGTTTCTCGAAGCCAGCATTTGAGAGACAAGAGAAGACTGTGATTGATACGGTGTGACACAAATGACACAAATGTAAATTGTGAACTGAAATGATCTATCATATCATATGTATGTTATAAACAACACACCTTGTAAACAAGACTACGATGTCGCTTGCTTCTAGTATTGTGCAAAGGGAGCTAACCTTGTTCTACACTGACTTGTAGCGACACCCTGTCACTGTCACTAACTGTCACTGTCACTGTCACTGTCACTCCATGTGTATAAGCAACACTATGTGTATAAGCAACACTAGTTACCTCTAGACACGGAACATTTCTTATTATTTAGACCGTGGAAAAGAAAAGGATCAGCCTTGTAGCCGTGCCTGGGCCCGTATTCATGAAGCAGGGGTACGTCTCTACCTCCGTGGTAAGGAAGTGGTGTGCAGACTTCACTATGTCTTACACACAAACACGCACAAACACATACACAAACAAACACACACAAGCACATAAACACAAACACATACACATACGCAATACACACGCACAAACACACAGACACAAACATTCACAAATACAAGCACACACACACATTCTCTCTCTCATACACAACCCGAGATCCCTGTAGACCCGCGGTTCTCAAACGGTGGGGTGGGTCCCCTGGGGAGGGGGCGCGACGTGGTTACAAAAGGGGGGGGGGCGCGAAGGTGGTCATTTTTTAAAAGTGTCTTATACATATACCGGTATTAGTGAAATTAGCTGACATTGCTGGCTAAGGGGGGGGCGTGCGGACGTACCTTTGTTCGTCAGGGGGGCGTCACTAGTAAAAGGTTGAGAACCGCTGATGTAGACGAACACATGTAACACGTATCCGTCAATCATCAACTAGGCAGTGTGTTGGTCTGTGTATATGATTGTGTGTGATGTGACTGTAGGCGCAAGTATGTGTGTGTATGTAAGTGTGTAACTATGTGACTATGTGTAACTATGTCTGTGTGTATGTGCATTTATTTATAGATACATACACTTGTACAAAGGCGGTCATTTACTTGAAAGTTTCTCTGGTCACATGTCGGTCAGTGAACTTCACTGGCTAAGGTGAGGGGGGGGGGGCAGACCTTTTTGCACCTGGGGAAGGGAGGAGGCGTCACGGTTGAGAAATGCGGTAGTATAGGAGTATAGGAGTAGAGGAGTATAGGAGTATAGGAGTATAGGATAGGATGCTTTCCATCAACATCATCATAAAAGTGATCTCTGCTCGAATGTTGAAGTGAAAGGAAACGAGTCAAGCGCCTACTTGCTCCGTCTCGCCATTGTACGGTGTGTGACATTAGAGACGCACACTCATCTCTGACATCTGTGACATGCACTCATCTGTAACGTCTGTGACACCATGCACTCATCTCCAGCATCCGTGACGTAGCACAACAGGCGGCACTTGCTGGAGGCAGATGCGCTGGTATTATCCTCGCCAGGTCTGGACACGATATTCGCAACACCTGACTGAGTCTAGAGAAAGGCTCAATCAATCTGCACACAATTCCCAGTCTGTGGGTTTTACACCCAAAGAATGCAAATAATGACTTTGTCTAGAAACTGAACCTTACCTGTTCACACAGCAGGTGTTGAATTCCTGTATCAGAAACACGCGTGCGACGATGTGTATTAAATGCGGAGGCTGCAATGCAGAGCTTTACCTGCTGTCAGCAGCTGACACTGTCATGTCACAATACTGACAGAGAATGAGACCCATGCAGTGCATGACAACAGTAAGAAGTGGACAAGATGGCGGCATGTGACGTCCTAACATGTCTGAAATCACCGGTGTGAAGGCCGACTGACCGCAATGTTTGGTGTCAGTAGTCACATAAGATCTTTGTCAACATGTCACCCTGCACACCAACCAAAGACGATTTGTAGAAGTTCAAACTAAAATGTTGGTGTTAACGAATATTGTTTCACTGAGTGGGATGAGCTTGAATGGCTTTATTAAAACAATGTGCACAGCCATTGAAAACACAGCAACAGGTATGAGAATGTGTGCCAACTGGTGTCGCCTCCTATCGGTCAGCGATTCCTGTCATTGGCCATGTTTGTCAATCAGGGGCCAATCAGCAGCTGTGTAACTCGGTAGTTATCATCAGGGGCAGCCGCGGGGTAGCTGCCTCCTAGAGTTTAAGGAGGAAAAAAGAACCCCTCTAGCTAGCTATACAGTGTGATTCCCCAGACTACCACGCATGTGCGTTTGCAAAGAAGTGAGAAATCTTTGAAAGAAGCAGTGATCAAGAAACAGAAATAGCAAAAGATCGCATGTAAAACAAGAAAAGGGTGGAGGAAATTCTGTTTTTTACCTAGTAAGCATATAAGACTATATCAGCTCATCCAGCGCCCTCCCGTCTGGCTTCCTATTCACACCTGTGTCTAGCGGGTGGCAAAGACAGGTAGCGCTGTTGTCCTGCTCTAGGTGTACCGCGGCCTGACAATTAACGGACATATTCTGACCGCTTCTCTCTCCTCTCTGAGAGATCACCTGTAGCGACACCTACCGCCCCGCAGTCCGACCTCACCCTGCGCTGTCCGTCGTGACGTAAGCGGTCCGCGGTCCACAGGTCCACTAATTCCAAGGGAGATAAACGGTGGCGACACTTCCTGGCCTTTGTCCTACCGACGGTCCAGTACCGCCAAAGGCCGACTACTGTGTCGCCGCCGCCGCAAGGCCACCTCAACCACTAACTCATCCCCACAGACCACAGTTACCCATTCCACCGTATGACAGTCTGCTTACTATCGCGTCCGCTGGACTCGTGGAGGGAGCAGAAGTGCGGCACCCAGACTGTGGTCCTATTCGTAGCGATCATAGGAAAGGTCCAAGGAACAGAGTCGCAACTAATTACATCCATGCCAAAGAAAGGACACAGCAAACAGTGCCAGACCTACAGAACCATCAGCCTCATCAGCCACCCAAGCAAAGTGCTCAAGGTCTTACACAACAACAGCAGCAGCACAGAAGAGCTGTCAGCAGAACAGGCTGGATTTGAACCACGGGGAAGGACAGCGGAGTAGATGTTCAACTGTCGCATTCTCATAGAAAAGCATCTTCAGCAAGAGCGGAACCTCTACCACCTCGGTTCTCAAACGGTGGGGTAGGCCCACTTGGTGGGGGGAAGGGGGCGCGAAGGTGGTAATTTTTTAAAAGTTTCTTATACCGGTTTTAGTGAAATTACCTTACATTGCTGGCTACGGGGGGCGCGCGGACATACCTTTGTTCGTCAGGGGGGCGTCACAAGTAAAAGGTTGAGAACCGCTACTCTACCACAAGTTCATTGGCTTCATAAAGACATCCGACAGAGTCTGGCACGAGGGGCGAAAATGCGAAAATGCAACAGTGAAGAAAGCCTCGCTGAAGTCATCGAAGTGCTGTACAACAGGTCAACGAGTACAGTCCTGCTGAACAACCAAACAAGAGTTTACTTTCACACCTCACTGGGCGCACCTCACTGATGTCACCTGTCACCGGTGTTGTCTAATGTCTTATGGGACAACATCATGCTCGAAGCTCTCTACGACCATCACACTTCCATCTCAGTTGGTAGAAGACCGACCTGAAACCTACTGTTTGCAGACGACAGACCTGTTAGCAGGAGCTAAGAAAGAACTGCAAGACCTACAGACTGACAGACAGTTCAAATGCAGGAATGGAGACCATCAGTGACAAGTACACAGTTGTGGTTAATGGCAGCGGCAAAGAAGTGTCTGTGATCGGGTAGTTCTCCCTCTACATTTCCCACCCCGTTCTCTGTAGCTGAGGCAGCAATTTTCGCGATGTACCTGGAGATGCAGTGTACCAGGTGTCAGAAGCGAGTGCACAGACCTACAGACACACTGTCCCACAGTCGAACTATAGGCGTACGATGAGTATTGTAGCGTCTCTACAGGCTCTGGAAATGTTTTACAAGACTAGGAAGTCTTTAAGATGAAGTATTTTACGCCGAGTCAGCAACTGAGTGTACACCAGGACAGAGCAGCCAGCCTTGTAGACAGATGCCACAACTCGTTAAGGATTTAGGCATCATCGTGTGACTCCAGCATCTTCTGACCTCGGCCATCTTGAACTTTTATAAAATTAAGATCACATCAATCAGAGAGCAGCAACTAGGATAAATTATAATTAAATATCGTAGATATATTAGCTTAAAATTATCTTAAAACTTTTTACACCAGATGATTATCAGTATTCGTTCTACAAATCATGGGATCCCTGTATGTATGTGTAAAAGGCAGTGGGAAATGTTTTGTCTCTACTCTCCAGCTGTTGTGCGAGCGAGTATTTAGTTATGCGTGTCTAGGACATGATATGTCTACTTTTGTCCAAAGCATCACCTCGCCTTTATTCCTCTGTTTGTTCTCTTCATCCCTGCCCGTGTGTACAGAACAAATGACTCGCTTCACTGACTGCTCTCTTGTTACTCACACTCAATATTTACTTATTTACCTTGTGACTGTTGATTTATTATCTTGTCAACAGCCTGTATTGTGAAATGTCCAATCAGCGGGCAGAGTGTTGTCCCACCGTGTGGATATATTGTGGTCCTCGGACCGCCTGACTGTACCTTCACTCCACTCTACTACAAGACTGTCATCGGCATCACTCGCACAGGTGAGTTACCCTCGCTACAGCACTTACACGTCACGTGACTGTCTGCTCATTATGTCGCTGCTCCACGTGAGACAACGTAGACTAGTCAAGTATACAACTGACTATCAGTAGTTTCAGCAAGAAGTTATATAAAAAAAGATTTGTATTTGTTTAGAGAGATGGAGTGGAATGAAATCCATCGCTCAAGCAAGGTCAAGCTAGTCACTAGTCACGTGTCTGACGTAGAGTTTGTACTGCAGACTGTTGATGTCGGTGTCAACAACCCGAGTACTTTCTGCACTCCACAGTAGCATGCCTTGGCATTTAATAATAATAATAAATAAATGAAGGATTTGTATAGCACATCCACACGTGCTTCAGGAGCATGCTCTGAGCGCTGACAGCATTGAGACATGGACAACTCGAACAACAGAGGAAGGACGGAAAAATAAACAACAGTCCTGACGACGAACAGAAGAAAAACATGCAAAAAGCAAGAAATGAGAATATGTGGATTTTGTGTATGTAAATATGTGCATGATGACATTGCCTTATTGTAAGTGTTGACAGCTAGCCTTACTGTAAATAATGTTATTCCCCTCCCATCAGCTCGCATGATGGCGATGTTGCTGCTGTGGGGGCTCCTGGCTCTGACGTCGTCAACCTCCGGGCAGTCGTGGTCGCAGGTGGAGGGAAACTTGACCTACGTGTCAGTCGGCGGGGCAGGAGTGTGGGGGGTCGATGCGGGGAATAAAATCTACTATCGTGAGGTGAGGTGACCACTTACAGGTAGCTAGGCAACGACTGTTTTTTTTTTTTTTGTTATTTTGAATCGCTGGGGTTGCTTCAGGAGACCAGTAAGTGAACGAGTATTAGGTATCCAGTGGGTTGTGGATGATGTGGGCAATGGGGAGGCAAGCAAATCAACCATCAACCTTTCACACCTTACCCTTTGTCGGTATCTACAGATATCAAAGTCTGATCTCAAGCAGCTTGTCCGTAACTGAAGTCAAATATTTTTAAGGCTCATAAACGTGTAAGTAAAGGGAAGACGGTCATTCAGGTCAGAGACTTTCTGGGATGCTTTGAGACAACAGCTGGTCATCTGAGCGGGTGTGTGCCAGTCCCGACATTACCTAGCTCTAGTGTAAACATATGGCTGTATATATATACACACACAAAGAGTACACTACACTGCACACACCATACCACACACACACACACGCACACACATTATCAAATGCACACAAACACACACCTGTGTAGTTGTCTCTGTGTGTGTGTGTGTGTGTTCTTTACTTCCTGCTAAGGAGTTTGTACAACGAAGCGTTGGCCATTGTATTGTCTGTTGTGATGTCTTGACGTCACCAGGGAACCTTCTTGAAACCAGGTGAGCTCGGCACAGGCTGGAAGAACGTTGAGGGAAGTCTCAAGCAGCTCGATGTTGGTGCAAATGCTGTCATCGGCGTCAACAGCAACAATCAAATCTGGTACAGAACCGGCTTGTCATCGTCTCAGCAGGCAGGAACAGCCTGGACACAAGTGGACGGTTCACTGAAACACGTCAGTCTGTCACCCAGGGGCGCCATTTGGGGAGTTAACTCTGCTAATCAGGTTTGGTACTTTACAAGCAGTTGTCTGTCTTGCACAATCACGGTGTCATTCTTGTTACATCAAGTAGAGTGTCTGTGAGTCTGTGTTTTACCTTTGTTCTCGCCAACACACACACACTCACTACATTTTGTACATCGTAGATATTTTTATCCAGATGAGTAAATATTAACACAGTGTTTAGTGGAGGTTCAGTGCCACATTAGCAGACGAGTGACAGGCGACTGTAACCGAGGGTACATTACTGCCACAGATCTGGATGAGGACCGGCATCAGCAAGGACAAACCAGCGGGCACCGGGTGGCAAAGCGTGGAAGGGTCTTTGACGCAGATTTCCGTAGGACCGTCCGGCGTGTGGGGCGTCAACTCCAACGACGACATTTGGTTCCGTGGGGGCACGTACGGCGGCGAGGCCAACAAAGTAGGAACTGGATGGACTAACATTCCTGGAAAACTGATTCACATCACTTCCGGTTCGACAGAAGTATTGGGTGTCAACAGGCAGAACGAGGTCTGGCGCAGAACCGGCATCAGCGAAAGCAATCCTACAGGTAGGGACAACGCCGCACGTGGACTGCGATAAACAATGAGAATAATAATGAATTCCATCTTGTAGACCGGTTCTGATATTTCTGTACTAGTTCTGATATTTCATAATGTAGCCCAAGTCTTTCAAGCAGGTTAGTTTCTGACATGGGTCCGAACAACATTTTGATTGAGGACAGCTTTCCCCAAAGCTGGAATAGCGCTGATGACATTCCCCAAAATACAAACAACGATATAACGGCATTCCTAAACCTTAAACTAGTGCTGATGGCTAACAGTTATTGACACACAGCTGATAATTTTATCAACAATGTCAGTTTATGTATATATACTTTATACAGATAATTAGCACTGATTGCAAACAGCTATTGACAAGTGATAGCAAATATCAAAATTATTGATAAAATGCATAAATATATAAATATATATCACAAATTGTTAGACATTTGTCATGTAAATAAAAATTGATTTAAAATGGCCATATCACAATAGATCACGTTACATTATAAACAGATATATACATCAGCATATCTATATATCTAAATATATATCGAGAATAACTCTGCTGGAAACACCCCGGGTAACCTGCCGGTCCCAAGTCCAGATGAAGGAGGAGGGTTGGGCGTGGGGCTAGCAACCCCACCCTGTAAAAAAATCCTGCTACAGAAACTGCAAATACAACGGTTGTATGGCCCGCTGGGTGATTAGGAACAAGAATATATCGGGAATGTTCAATAAAATGAAAATCATAATGCCAGACATATTGCGCTCAAACGACATATGCTTCAAGTTGTTACAAAGCTACAGTAACAAAGGTACAGTGGTTGTACAGTGGTTGTACAGTGGTTGTACTGTGGTTGTACTGTGGTTGTACAGTGGAAAATGGCAAAACAGTCGACTGAATTACAAGTGCGAATATTATGATGACATTGTTGGTATTGTGAAACCACTTGTTGTTGGTATTATGATCTCACTATCTTTATAATACATCATTCTGTGAGTCGGTGAGGTCCTTCATTTTAATATTCGTAGTCATTCCCACGTGACTGGGGCTATTTGTCAACAGCAGAATTTATCTCCCTTGCAGGAACCGGATGGCAAAAGCTGAGCGGCGCACTCACCATGATCGAGCAGTTCGCCAGGGTGATGCTGGGTGTCAACAGTGCAGGCAACATCTGGAGGGCGCCAATCAGCTAACCTCGCCTGGTCACGTGGTCTCTTCCAGCCCTCACCAGACCGTTGCTATTAGCAACAGCCTCTGAAGCCTGTTTCCTGCTCGACTCTCTTAACGCTGCTCTAGTATCTGAGCTTTGACCTTACATACTGACTGTAGGTGTCTGAACAAAATAAAGATTTCTTATCTTGAAGCTGACTTTGCTGATGTCGCATGTCACGTGTCTGTTGGATGCAAGGACAAACTAATAAAAAACGAGAAATGTTTAAACATACAAGTAGTGAAATCTTGGTTTGAAACTTTCTCAAAAACCTTTCTAGAAATACAAACACCTCTGGAACAAAAGAAGAAATCAGATTTCACAAAGGTGATAGTATTAGAAGATAACATGACACAAGGACTGCATGAAGAAATATCTCAGTCACGTGGCAACAAACAGTCATCTCATCTCACGCCTCTCCTATCCGCATGTCATCACGCACCTGCTCTCACCTTCTCTCACCTGCTCTCACCTGCTCTCACCTGCCTGTTTCCTCTTCACACAGATGTTTGTCATCGAGCTTCCTTAGGAAGAGCGGCAGGTGAGAAAATCCCTGTAAACCGGAGCTTCAGACGGCAGGTAGAAAACACAGCAGTCGGACACCATCTTGTTGAGGTTGTCCCTGTGTGTCACGTGGTCCACTGTGTTGTTTGTGTACTTGTACAGTTTGTTTCACGGGTCGCTGACATTCACTTGTGTGTGTTTATTTATTGTCTCTTAAGTTGTTTACTTACCTGTTTATGGGGAGGAGGGTTAGTTTCTGCAGGCTTAGTGCTTTGAATGTTTTGGTAACCTTAAGGACAATGATGACTGGATGACTACCGACAGTTAAATCCTCTGTTTTCTCTCCAATGGATTCTACTCGTATTTCCTCGTATTTCAGTCGTGAGTCTGTGTGAATGTATGTGAGTGATTGTCTGTCTCTACACGTACAGGAAACAAGAAAAAGGAATTTAGGAAACATAGAGAGAGAGAGAGAAAGATAAAATCTTTTCTCCTTATCGTCTCCTCACCAGCAACATACTCAAAAGGAATTATGCAAATGAGCATATTGTCTTAAAGCAAAAAGAGTAAATATTAAACAAGACATGTCGACTATATTTTCTAATATACAGGCGACAGCTGTTGGTCTTGTCTTCTCACCTTGTGCTCTATTCAGGTGTCACTGGCAGTACAGAAGGTGCCAGTCATCATGTAACTATTTTTACACACAATCGCTAACGAAGAAATGAATTTTATTGAAAAAATTTACTTGAGGTCTCGATCACCTGTATGTTTCTTTGTGACTATGCGTGTGTGAATCTCTACGTGTGTGTTTGTGTGTGTCTGTGTGTGTTTGTGTGTGTATGTGTGTGTGGGGAGGTGGGGAGGTGGGTGTGTGTATGTTTGTATGTGTGTGTGTGTGCATGTGAGTGTGTATGTGAGTGTGTGTGATTGTGTATCTGTGGCGCCGTGTTTGTCTATTTTAATGAAGCATGTTTGTAAAAAGCAGGGTGATAACTATCAATGCTTCGGTTTTATATGGTTGTCATGGAGACGAACTTTGAAAGTAGTGAAGGTGTCTGTCGATGTTTTAATTCTTCTTCTTTTTATTCTTCTTCTTATTCCCTCCCAGAAAAGCATAGGGCCTCAACAGATGTTCTAATCTCACTATATATGTTTTCAACAGTAAACAAGAAGAGAAACGTGTGCCCACGTGACTTTCCATCATTAACTTTACTATCAAATCACGTGTCCGGCATCAGACAGTTTTAATATTTGTCATCTTAGAGTAGCGTCCCTTCGCCTGGCAGGTTTGAAGGAGGCGGTTCTCCGCAATTTTTGTATTTTTTTATTAGTTTGCTGTGTTTTTGGTGCCCATTGGTTAGCCCGGTGCTTTTTTTTTCGTTTCGTCGTTGCTGTGCAAGACTATTTGTCTTTGGTTTCTTCTGCGATTTCGGATTTTCCGTCGACTTCTGGTCTTCTCTGCATAACGGTTTTTTTTTTTCTGAAGATCTTGAAGATCACACAAGTCAGTCCTTTGCTTTCAAAATGTTCATACAGTTTTCCTCTGTTTTGTGATTTCATCATTGCTCTATTCTGCGTTGCTACTGTATGACGACACTATGACGACACTATGACGACACTATGACGACACTATGACGACACTATGACGACACTATGACGACACTATGACGACACTATGGCTTTCCGAGCTGTAGATCTGAACTCAGGGCCGTTGAGATCCAGTACGGGCCCAGGGCAGACGACTTGCTAAACTGCCTGATTGTACACCAGCCAGTCAGCCTTACCATCGACATCACCTTCCCACCATTGTGCAGATAACAAGACCCTGTCTTCCTGTTCTGTGAACACTGAGGACAGGCTGTTGCCACACGATATTTCAGATACAAGAGCTTTTCTCGGAGTTTGCTTCTATGGCGGACACTAACAGTCCTTTGCGCAGCTGATACTAACACTGGCAGCTGCTACTAACACTGGCAGCTGCTACTAACACTGGCAGCTGCTACTAACACTGGCAGCTGATACTAACACTGGCAGCTGCTACTAACACTGGCAGCTGATACTAACACTGGCAGCTGATACTAACACTGGCAGCTGATACTAACACTGGCAGCTGCTACTAACACTGCAGCTGATACTAACACTGGCAGCTGATACTAACACTGGCAGCTGCTACTAACACTGGCAGCTGATACAAACACTGGCAGCTGATACTAACACTGGCAGCTGATACTAACACTGCAGCTGATACTAACACTGGCAGCTGCTACTAACACTGGCAGCTGCTACTAACACTGGCAGCTGATACAAACACTGGCAGCTGATACTAACACTGGCAGCTGCTACTAACACTGGCAGCTGATACAAACACTGGCAGCTGATACTAACACTGGCAGCTGCTACTAACACTGGCAGCTGCTACTAACACTGGCAGCTGATACTAACACTGGCAGCTGCTACTAACACTGGCAGCTGATACTAACACTGGCAGCTGCTACTAACACTGGCAGCTGATACAAACACTGGCAGCTGATACTAACACTGGCAGCTGATACTAACACTGGCAGCTGATACTAACACTGGCAGCTGATACTAACACTGGCAGCTGCTACTAACACTGGCAAGTGAGAGTCTCAGCCGTTCCACGAGAAAGAAGTGCAAACTATTTGTAGTTTTGTGGTTATTTGTGGTTAATACGGGCGATCACTGTAGATCTAACGGCGACGACTCCAGATAACAAGGATCGATGACATCGGATAAATATTGAGAATATACTGTGAATATCTTAAGACTATGAAGGAATCTTATCATATTATACAATGACAAAGGGGATCGTCGCTTCACTTTCTTTACTTCAACTCAAGTTCGCTGTGACAGTGAAGCACGCGAGAGAGATCGACATCAGCCTGTAGATCAGTCAGTTCGCAGAATGCAACACAAACACTTACATCACGTGGCTTGTAGATGTTGATGACAATCCTTCTCCTGATTTGTGGTCCTGTGTTGTGAGTAGTGGTCATGCGCTGTGCAGCAGCAGATCGTTCGCTCACAACTGTGGTCCTCTTTAGCCGTCTGATCGTTTGATACTGTGTGCAACTTCACTGTGTGAACTTTCCTTTTGGTTTTCTGTGGCTGCTAATGTGGATTTTATTTTTGTACTTTTATGTACAATTTTTCGGCGCATTGAGCGTTTCTCAAGGATTCGGATTTTGCGCGTTACAAAACTCCTTCTTCTTCTTCTTCTTCTTCATCATCAGAAGCTTGCACACTATCTCTGTGCCTCATTTCGTGCGAGCTAAGCCTCCATCCTCCTCCACTGACTACATCCGACGAGAGTTTGAAAACAACTCCATGTACCAGCTGTTCTGTGATAATCCAGGCGTAAACTTGTTTACTGCTGACTAGACCGCGCTGTCTGCGATGTAAACAAACATCCAATCAGCAGAAGCAGGGCTGACTGTATATAACTGAGTTCTCAGACTGTATTTTGTACTTTTGTCAGTCGACTTCACTTGACCCTCTTTGATCAAGACCCGTGAAACAGGTGAAACAGGTGAGCACCTCCTGTAGTTTCACTTACAGAAAATTTGTTTCCGACTCAGAACTACACCTGGTCACCATTGTGCTGAGCAGTTTTCATGCTGAAAGAGTTTTCCAAAGGAGTTGTGCGTGAGATGGCAGTCCTCCATTCTATCATGTCCGGTGTAAGGAGAGAAAGAATTGGAGAGAAGGCTGTAAAGTTTGTCAGTCTCTTGATGAAGATGATGAAGGGCCTGGTGCTTCATGTCTCAAACACTAGAGAAGACCCTGGCTGGTGTCTGTGGATGGTTATCTCCCCCCTGATCCCCAGCAGGTACTGGAACCTGATTTCTCGGGGTCATCATGGTCGTCTGCTCAAGAACAGCTAACCGTCAAATCGCAATGAAAATATCACAACAAAGCAAACTCAGACAACTCACGCTTTATCCTGCCTTGGTTTCCACAAATAAAATAAGAAAATGTCTGCTATTCCATGGACACATGCTCTGTAGAAGACACCCACTGGTGAGCACCACAAGACCCGGTGTCTGTGTACGGACAGACCTAAAGGAGACTATGGTTCTGATTGAGGCATCCGGGCCTGCTATAGGACAGGCTGTTTCAGTACCAGAAGACCCCATGTCTACCTAAACAGACTTGGGGTTAGTGAATTTAAGCTACGCAGGCGCAGACGTTGATTCTACCTGAGACATCCGGTCTTGTTACAAACTCCCTAGGGAGGTAGGGAGGTGTAGGGAGGAAGAAGGGGCGAAGGGACACTGACAACAGTTTGATATCAGGTGTGCAGGTTGTTACATGCACTACAACATTTTACAGAAAGTTTCGTTGACATACAAACAAGCCCTCCGGTGGATTTAGCGGTGATGGCTGCTGAGCGGTGGCAGCGACATGGCAGACCAAATCTGGAAATAAACAGCTCATCGCCATCATTATCTTTGACCCACGTTTTGGTACAAACAAACAGACGTGTCCCTCATTGACTTATTTGAGAGGGCTGGCAGGGCAACATTGTTTTGATATCTTAGTGTTGTGTTCACTTGACATGTCAACAACTACTATTATGAGAGTGAGACTGCGTCTTCCAGAAAGATGCGGTGTTCATATTGTTGTGCATACCGGATTTGTTTGTATAAGTTGATTTTTTTCTGTACTTTTTTAAATAAGATATAAATATTTCATACTAATTTGTTTTTGTTTTAATTGTCAACAGGAGCAGTCTACGGGGCGGGAGACGGGCCATGATTGTTTGAGCCTGACAGATGCCATGCAGTACTTGGAGTAGACAATACGATTTGGAGTATTTGCTCTAGTAACCGACCAGGAGCCACAAACATTAATATGAAAATTTGCTAATGTGAATATGTTTGTGGATATCTATATGGGTCTACTTATCTATGTGTGTCTATATGTATTTTTCTGTGTGTATTATGTGTATGTTCGCATATGTGTACGTACTTTATATGTTCACACACACAGACATACACAAAGACACTCAAACAAACACACACACACTATTAATTCTGTCACACAATTTGCGACGACAGATATCAGACAGTTTTATTACATGTATAAAACTGATGTCAGCTCATCCCATCCGACCAACAGTAATGACAGGTGAAAGCTCATTTGACAAACTGATTTCTGCTCCATCGCTGTTGTGTAAACAGGATGAGATCGCATTCATATCATTCCACAGTGAAAATAAGTGTCCCAAGAGGTCGATAACACCTGATGGAAATCCTTGTAATACATCCTACAAGCCTCTAATCATGGGTGGTTGTGAACAATACAACACAACACCTGTGATGCGACAGGTGACAAAGGTGCCAAACAGCAGCCAACGGGTGTATGGGAGGCTGGGCTCTACAGACCTACAGGACACATTATGGAAAAAACATCCTCAGTGGGCTTTGACAAGTCCTAGCATGTCCTATATACTTACTTTATTTACTTCCATCAGATATCGCAATACAATATTATTACATTCATGTAAGTTGAATGCCATCTTAGAGAGTAAAATAACCTCGTTGCTATGTTTTCTAATTAGTTACTAAGTGCAAATATATTTAGTCCTAATGTTTTCCCTGGTCTCTCTAAGTGTTTAGAGGATATGTATTGGAGACAGGCAACTGTGTTATTAGTGACAGATGACTGTTTTGTTCTTGCCCTGTCCCTTTTTCACAGAAGGAAGAGACAAGTAAATGTTGAGTAGTTACATGATTTAATGACTAATGTCTACGGTATCGGTAATTCAGTGAACCTTTACGAGTACATCATGATATCACAGGCAACCAATAAAGTTCGTTCAAATTGGTTGAGAGATGGATAGATGAGAGCATAAGGTGAACAATAGTTGGAGAGGAGAAAGATGGAGAGCACAAGAGCAGCAAGAACACACGCGCGACCATGGCGACAGACCTTTCTCCTTGTTCTTCCTTGTTTTCTGTCGAGACAACAGGCGGAGGAATCTGATCCTCTTGTACTAACAATGAACTGGCGAGGATTGACACCCGTCCCCCTTAAGTGCTTATCGAATCTGTTCTGTGCGACGATACAATGATGATTGCAACAGAGAGCGAGATACAAAACTTTGTTTGGTCTTATTTCCTTGAAGCGCCTGTGTGTCTAAAGAGATCAGTTGCTACTTTCCGTAATATAGTGATCTTCTTGATGATCGAGACTACATCGTTCTAACCCAGTTTTAAATGTGAAAACAGACAAAAACCCTTCTTTTCTCCGCTCCTTTCTGTCTCTCTAGAGGAGTGGTGTAGAATTGTCAACTTTGACCTGACGGAAAACAATGTCCAGCAGAGTTGTATTGAGTTCTGTGCATCTTGTCAAGGTAGGAAGGCCAGCAAAGGCACAGTTGTAATAGTGGGTCTGGGGAAACAGCATCTGTAGAATGAACATTCAGGTGGAGGAAACCTGTGGCTGACGCACGAAGCACAAATAAAAGATGGAGGCACCCAGGGACAGGGCAGCAGGGACAGAGCCAGCGCGAGGCTGTGTGGCGCCCTGAGCGAAAGACAATACTGTGAACCTTTTCAACAGAAATGTTAGAAAAACTGTCCGTTGAAATCGAACTCATTTATCTTAACCTAACATTTACACAATAAATCTAGTCTTCCATATTACCTGTACGATTGTCTATCATGTGACCCGTTCAATTCTTGGAAAGTTTGCAAAACCTTACAACACCACTAACGCAACCATAAAGACAAGGAAGGTAGGATAAAAGTAAGGAAATATACTCAAGATAAAGAGTACGCGCTAAAAATACTTCTATGTGTATATAAAACTTCCTAATAAAAGATCACGTGAACTTAGGTTCACAAACTGTCCTGACAAATGGCTGTAAGACCACAGTCATGTATCCACTGCTGAATCTTAATTTGTTTACACCTTTCTCCCAAAGACACAGTTTAGTGGACAAATATATCTCTTTCCCTACAGTCTAGTCCACAGACATAGTTTTTGCTGTGTTTCCACATATTGTTTATGGACAAGTGCAGTCGACAGATATATTCCTAGAGTACAGTTCAGTGGCACGTCTTTGATACACGTGGTAGACCTGTACAAGGTGTACAAACCCTGCTGTACGACTGGGACACGTGACAAGTGGTCCTCGGCCCACACTTTGACAACCACTGCCCTCGGGGACAGACAACGCGTGGACACTCCCTCCTGGAGACCACACACTCTTCTTCTTGTCTTGCTGCTCTTGGTCAGCAAGTTTTCACATTTGATGTTAGTGGCTCCTGCTCGGTTACTAGGGCCAAATACTCCAAATCACATTGTCTACTGCAAGTACTGCATGTCATCTGTCAGGCTCATCACTCCGTGGTATCTGTCAGGCTCAAACACTCACGGCCCGTCTCCCAGCCCCGTAGACTGCGCCTATTGACAATTCAAACAGATACAAATTAATTTATCTTGATCTCTTATGATATCTTTATCTTTAAAAAAGTAAAGGAAAAAATTATAAACACTTGTACAAAAGTATGAAAACCGCATCTTTGTAGAAGATGCAGTCTCCACTCCCATAATTGTCATTGTTGACAGGTCTGTAATACCTAGTATAACCATTGTCGTATTCCCAAACAACAAACCATGTGGCAGTCAAGTCTGTGGCGTCTGTTAATCAGCAGACGGACTGCACTAGGACATCAGTCCAACCACAGAAGTGTAGAGGTGGACTGCTGTCTGTGTGCCGAGACCAACGCTGAGCCTCTTGTCGTCTGTTAGTCTCGGCGAGCCTAAACAATAAGTGGGACTAACCCGCAAGCTTTGTATACACCTGCCACGTTTTAGTAAACTAGAAATATCAACTCGGTCTCTAATGGAATAGTCTGAACAGTGTTGTCCACATCTGTTGTAAGATAATTGGTGTGGGATAAAGGGATTTAGCTTCTTCTTGTGACAACAAATCGTAAAGAAAGCTTCAAACGCTGTTACCTGCCAACATGTACAAGTAACAAACATCTAAAATTGTTTGTGCCACGTGCGGTGCAGCTGCTCAACCTCAGATGAATGTGAGAGTTGTCTGTGTGATGTTGTAGGTGAGCACATACATAGCTTGATGTATGTTTGTTTTATATACATATATAATTGTCATTTGGCTATTTTTTTATTTCTTCGTATATTTCTCTGTTGACATTTTTGACGCTGCACCTTGAAGTAGTTTTATTTCTTATTTTTCTATCTAAATGTTTGTTTATATGACTTCAGCACCTTCCTATGTTCCTGTTACCCACTGGAACAAATAAAGTTGGTCTTTGTCCCTGTCATTCATTGACTGATGTCGAGTGTCGTGTGACATGCTTTCATCAGTCGGCATCACTGAATGTTCTCCCCCTTCTCCTCACTTTCTAAAATTATCATCTGAGAGCAACAGGTTTTATCGGCTACCTGTCTAGTTGTCATTACAACATACATTATAAATGAGTGTTTGCAGTCTAGTCATTGGTGACAAAACTAACAAAGCGAACCAATGAGAGCACAGAAGTCGCCCTCCGTGTGTATAAATTGTGTCCACCTGCCTGTCAGCAGTCACTCCACTCAACCTACACGAGCTGATCAAGACCTCTCCACCAGGTGAGCCAAACCTTCCCGTGTCACTGTACAAACCTCTGTTGATGGAGCAGATGGTGAAGGCGATGATTTGAAAGTATTGTCGTTCTTGATTCTTTCTTTTTGTTGTAATATTTGTATAAGTGAGCGAATATTTGCAGGTCACGTGTGATATAATGAGCTAATTAACCGACCCGAGGTATATTAGACGCTGACGTGATCACGTCTACCTCGTCGTTTGTTCACTGTGTTTATGTTTGATGTACATAAAGCTATTCTTACTGGCACTTAGTTTCTATCTGCACTTTGATGATCAGTTTAGCATCGGTGTTTAATGAACCGTTCCTTACTTCTCAAATATAAACTTTGACACGGTGATATACACTAACATCTTCATGATATACGTGCAGGTAGTATGAGTGGAGTAGTCAGGTGATGTATCGTTATGTCTGCTAATCTCACTATATAAGTTTTCAACAGTAAACAAGAAGAGAAACGTGTGCCCACGTGACTTTCCATCATTAACTTTACTATCAAATCACGTGTCCGGCATCAGACAGTTTTAATATTTGTCATCAGAAGCTTGCACAGTATCTCTGTGCCTCATCTCGTGAGAGCTAAGCCTCCATCCTCCTCCACTGACTACATCTGACGAGAGTTTGAAAACAACTCCATGTACCAGCTGTTCTGTGATAATCCAGGCGTAAACTTGTTTACTGCTGACTAGACCGCGCTGTCTGCGATGTAAACAAACATCCAATCAGCAGAAGCAGGGCTGACTGTATATAACTGAGTTCTCAGACTGTATTTTGTACTTTTGTCAGTCGACTTCACTTGACCCTCTTTGATCAAGACCCGTGAAACAGGTGAAACAGGTGAGCACCTCCTGTAGTTTCACTTACAGAAAATTTGTTTCCGACTCAGAACTACACCTGGTCACCATTGTGCGGAGCAGTTTTCATGCTGAAAGAGTTTTCCAAAGGAGTTGTGCGTGAGATGACAGTCCTCCATTCTATCATGTCCGGTGTAAGGAGAGAAAGAATTGGAGAGAAGGCTGTAAAGTTTGTCAGTCTCTTGATGAAGATGATGAAGGGCCTGGTGCTTCATGTCTCAAACACTAGAGAAGACCCTGGCTGGTGTCTGTGGAGGGTTATCTCCCCCCCCCCTGTCCCCAGCAGGTACTGGAACCTGATTTCTCGGGGTCATCATGGCGGAAAGAGAGGATCTGGCTTCCCCTTCCAAAACTTCTGGGATTTTATCCTTTGTATGTGTTTGTTAACCTCTCAGTCTGTCACCATTGGGTTTGATATCATTCGTCTCTCTTACCTGAGTGTTTGCCCGACGCTGGGAATAGTGCTGCGATTTATGCGGCGGTAGATTATTATCGCTTTAGTTAGAAAGATTACATGTAGCTTGACATATTGACAGCACTCTAATAATTGTTGCTGAGATTTGATAATGAACTACGTGCCTTGTAGCACCTTGGCTGTAGTCCCTGTTACATTCACTGTTTCTCCACCAAACAGGTGGAAGTGCTACAAATGCTGATCATTGTTGGTCTTCTGGCTCTGACCTCCTCAAGTCTCGGCCAGTCGTGGAGGAAAGTTGATGGAGCCTTGACACATGTGTCACTGGGGGAGGCAGGCCTGTGGGGGGTTAACGCTGACAATTACATCTATTATCGGAAGGTAAGTGGTTACAGCATGTTAGACTAACGTGTGTGTGTGTGAGAGAGAGAGAGAGTGCGTGAATGAGTGTGTGTGTGTGCTGGTGCGATGTATGAATGACAAAATCCTGAAGTGAAACAAGAATTATCAACCTATCTCTGTGAGGTGAAAATAATGACAGTGTATAAAGAACACATCTAGGTTACTGGGGTTTACCCAAAGTCTGGATTAAACATGAATTATAATGTATCAAACCAGAACATCTCCCAGAGGCTACCTAGCCCACACCAGCAGTCACGTGGTATTCCGCACCTGCACGTGGTTACACACCCTGGCGGGTTGAGACCTCCCCACCTACCCAAGCTAGTCCTGCCATAGCAGCTCCATCCTAGTAACAACTCCTCTTCCCACTTATTTCAGAGCTAGACAGACTCTCAGGTCGCCATGATACTGCTACATACCCCCAGCTACCCCCATGTAGTCCATACAGCAGATACCCTGGTGGTAACCCTGATGTCACGTGGTAGCCTTACAGTAGCAATCGTCCCGATGAGGGTCTACGTGGCTTGTTGACATGTCTCTATCATCGTATCACACGTCGTTGAGAGTCGTGCTCAGGGAACAGCAGGGGTGGGGGTGTAACGAGACCGGATGTCTCAGGTGGAACCAACGTCTCCTCATTGTCTGCGCATGCGCATAAGATTTTACAGGTCATGTCCTGTAAGACTCGATGTCCGGGACTATAAGACTACATACACTGAATGTTTTCTTCAATAGTCGCGGGTCGCAAGTGACTGGTGGTTGCCTTGTGCTGACGATAGACGGTCTGACCGACGACTGTGGAAGAATAATGTTGCCTCACTCTTTGCTCCATAGCACTGCGCCAGCCGGTGTTTGGTCGTCTGCTCAAGAACAGACAACATGAAAATATCATAACAAAGCAAACACAGACAACTCACGCTTTATCCTGCCTTGGTTTTGACAGATAAAATTAGGAAAATGTCTGCTATTCCATGGAGACACATGCTCTGTAGAAGACACCCACTGGTGAGCACCACAAGTCCCAATGTCTGTGTATGGACACACCATGAAGAGACCATGGTTCTGCCTGAGATATCCGGGCCTGCTATAGGACAGGCTGTTTCAGTACCAGAAGACCCCATGTCTACCTAAACAGACTTGGGGTTAGGGAATTTAAGCTACGCATGCGCAGACGTTGATTCTACCTGAGACATCCGGTCTTGTTACAGGGGCTCGTGAGCCATGTAGTGAACTGAGTGGCCCACGTGTGATTATCGTACAAATAGTTCACCTGCAAGTTTATGTTGACCTGAGTAGTAGGGCTACACCTCGACTATCGTCCCCTCGCCAGGTTTCCAGGGGCCAGTGGTTGCGTTCGGCGTAAAAAAGAAGGAATATTGCAACAACTGATAATGTCCAAAGTTGGACATCAGCACATTAGTCAGTAGTGAACATCACAAGTCTGCCTTTCTGCCGGACCTTCTCCAGACTGTCACACCCTTCAAGTCTTAGGCCTGTTGTACATCTCTTGTACATCTCTTGTACATCTCTTGTACATCAGGGAAGATGAAATATGTTAAAGGACCAGGTGGGAAGATAATGGGCTTCTTTGTCTGTACAGAAAACTCTGTGTGTGTATGTGTTTGTGTGTGGTCGCGTTCGCAAGTATATGTGAGTACACGTATGAATGTGTGTTTATGTTTGTGTGTTCCACGTTTGTGTGTGTACGTGTGTGCGTACGTGCACAGATGGCTGTGTGTTTGTGTGGATCCAGTGTCACCTCACTGGCCTGTTGTCACTATTCCTGCTGTCCTGTGTCCAGGGGACGAGCGGGTCGCCATGTTCCTCAGGCACGCAGTGGACGCAAGTCGGCGGACTCCTGAAGCAGCTGGACGTCGGTGAAGACATCGTCATTGGTGTCAACAACAACGATGAGATCTTCTATAGAACTGGAATCACCTGGGAAGAGCCTACTGGCTCCAACTGGGCCAAACTGGAGGGCTCTCTCAAACACGTGACTGTGTCCCCCCGTGGCGCCATCTGGGGGGTTAATTCGGCTAATACGGTAGGTTGTTGTATGGAATGAACTGATAGCATTTTTATTAGTGTAAACATAAAAGTAGATATTTCATCGAGATAATTAAATGTAAAGTCTTTTATTGTTTATAAAAAGCAAATGTCCGATAAGATCACAGAGGACGCAATGCATCATTAGTTTCAATTGTAATCAAGATCAAAGTTGGTGAAAACATTTTCATTTCACGTGAACCCTTGGTATTAATATTAAAAAAAAACTACAAAACATTATTCAGGGGAAGCTTCAAGAGCAGCTTCAATAGCATCTTGCGGTCTTGCTCTCTCTTTTTTTGCTGTCATCGAAACAAATATCATTCCTGTTACGAAACTATGGAGTGTGTGTCATCAAGGAAATGTGTGTTTGTATTTGTGAAAAAGCGCTCACGTGTGTGTGTGTGTGTGTGTGATTACCTCACGTCAACTTACGTCTGCAACAATCTCTCTCCTCCATGGACTTACAG
This sequence comes from Pomacea canaliculata, assembly GCF_003073045.1. NCBI lineage: Eukaryota > Metazoa > Mollusca > Gastropoda > Architaenioglossa > Ampullariidae > Pomacea > Pomacea canaliculata. The sequence continues at coordinate 645,974 of NC_037594.1, read as the reverse complement.
ACAAACACAATGTCACACACACATACACGCACACACGCAGTAAACAGTCCGTGTAGACATTTCACACTAGGTAAACACATGTCTCATGTCTTCAAGAACACAGTAATGAAGGAAGATGAATTGGACAGATCTGGTTCAGGACGGGAACTAACCAGAACAATCCAGTGGGAACCGGCTGGCAGAGCGTGCCTGGGGAACTGACTCAGATTTCCGCAGGACGGCCAGGCGTGTGGGGCGTCAACTCTAACGACGACGTTTTCTACCGGGAGGACACCTATGGCGACAGCAGCGTGGTGGGCGGTCGATGGACTCAAGTCCAGGGAAAACTTGCTTACGTCACTTCCGGCTCAACAGGTGTGATCGGCGTGAACAGACAGAATCAGATATATCGCAGAACCGGAATCAACAGAGACAATCCTACAGGTGTGTGCTACAATCAGCGATGTTTGTTGTCATGGCAACTATGCTAATTATGTCAATGATGTCAATGTATCGATGTGTTTCGTCTGTGTGTGCGAGTGAGGAGTGAGTGAGAGAGAGATATTGCTCGGACGTAACTGGACGTGAGGGAAGGTGGTGTTGACGTAGAGACAGAGAAAGCAGACAGGAGAAAAGAAGTTGCCAGGGCCTCGCCGTCTGTCGTCTGCCAAGCACAGCAGGACCCCTATCCTGGTAGTCAGGGTCTTCAACTGTGGAGGAGAGCAAAGCTCGTTACCAGCTCAAGCTACAGGAACGAGACATGACCTTGTGAATGTGTGTGTGTGTGTGTGTGCATATACGCGATGTTCAATTATCCGACATTTGTAATAATCTTTATTTGCTTAATGAATGTTTTATAATGTTTGCGCAGTAGGCGAGGGCTCCGTCTCTGTTATTATTGTTATTATTGTTATAGTAGATGTCGCACGTGGTGCAGTAAGTGTGTGCCACTGTAAACTAAAATGTCGCCGCTCGATATGTGCGTCACTCACTCACTCACTCACGTGTCACAAACGTAGAGACGTAGAGCGGATGTCACGTGACGTAACGTATCGTCTGATTGACAGGAGATGCGTGGACTCAGCTGAACGGAGGACTGAGCATGGTGGAGGAGTATGGCGGTGCCATGTGGGGGGTGAACAGCGGGCAGGAGATCTGGACAGCGCCAAGCAACTAGAAACAACCTCGTGACCCCAGGTTCAAAGCTGCTCTCTTCGACAATTTTCACTTCTTTTCATGTTTGTAGTTTCAATATGACAGCGCGAGCTAAGACATCAGCAATAAAGTCTCATTGAAACTGAGTTGGTCATTGCGTGTTCAGAACTCATCAACAGAGTAAAGGTCTGGTTATTGTTAACGTGTTCTATGCCGACATCGCCACGTGTAGTGATGAAGCCAAACTAAGACTCCAGTAGGAAAAGCTGACACACACGTACACAAGCTTACTGCATAAAGTAGCATTGACCCCCAACGTCGCCACCTCCTCGATGAAACATCACATCGAACTGGAAGACATCGTCTGCTCCCTCCTGCTTACCTCCCCTTTCGTTTCTCAACCTCCACCCGGCTTTCTTCTGTCGTCTGTTACATCGCCTCTATCGTCTTGAAGCTTCTCTCCCCCTGAAACCCTGGCTTCCTGAAGTCAAGGTGTGATGCTGACGACCTGCGGTGGGGTCACCCCAACGTGTCATAACGGACTCACAGACCAAACACGTCCATTGTAAGTACACGTCATGTGACCTGAGTCGCGAGTAGCATTGTCTCCCAGGAGGAAATAACTTATAGGTATAAACACGAGCGAGTATCTGTAGTCTATACAATACATATACACAATATACAACAGTCTGTAGAATACATATACACAATATACAACAGTCTATACAATAACATGCACAATATACAATAGTATATACAATACACATACACAATATACAACAGTCTATACAATACACATACACAATATCTGTACAATATAACAATACTACAACAGTCTGTACAATACATATACACAATATACAACAGTCTGTACAATACATATATACAATATACAACAGTCTATACAATACACATACACAATATACAACAGTCTGTAAATACATATACATATACAAGTATAACAATAACAATATATACAACATACAGTCTGTACAATACACGATACACAATATACAAACAGTCTGTACAATACATATACACAATATACAACAGTATGTACAATTACAATATCTATACAATAGTATACAACATCTGTACATACTACACAATACACAGTATACAACAACAATACACATACACAATATACAATTACAGTCTATACATACACATACACAATATACAACAGTCTTACAATAACAATACACATACAGATACAACAGTCATACAATACACATACACAATATACAACAGTCTATACAATACACATACACAATATACAGTAGTCTATACAATACACATACAGTACAACAGTCTGTTACATATACACAATATACAACAGTCTACACAATATATACATATACAATACATATACACATATACACAGTCTGTACAATACACATACACAATATACAACAGTCTGTACAATACACATACACAATATACAACAGTCTGTACAATACACATACACAATATACAACAGTCTGTACAATACACATACACAATATACAACAGTCTATACAATACACATACACAATATACAACAGTCTATACAATACACATACACAATATACAACAGTATATACAATACATACACAATATACAACAGTCTGTACAATACACATACACAATATACAACAGTCTATACAATACACATACACAATATACAACAGTCTATACAATACACATACACAATATACAACAGTCTGTACAATACACATACACAATATACAACAGTCTATACAATACACATACACAATATACAACAGTCTGTACAATACACATACACAATATACAACAGTCTGTACAATACACATACACAATATACAACCTAGTACAATAGTACACAATATACAACAGTCTATACAATACACATACACAATATACAACAGTCTATACAATACACATACACAATATACAACAGTCTGTACAATACACATACACAATATACAACAGTCTAAATACAATACACAATATACAACAGTATATACAATACACTACACAATATACAACAGTCTGTACAATACACATACACAATATACAACCTAGTATAACAATACACTATACAAATATATACAACAGTCTATTAACAATACACATACACAATATACAACAGTCTGTACAATACACATACACAATACCAATACAACAGTCTGTAACAATACACATACACAATATACAACAGTCTGTACAATACAACATACACAATATACAACAGTCTATACAATACACATACACAATATACAATATACAACGTCTGTATACAATACATATACACAATATACAAACAGTCTGTAGATACACAATATACAACAGTCATTCAATACAACATATAACAAGCTAGTACACTTAATACAACATCACAACATACACATACACAATACACTACACAACAGTTAGTACAATACACATACACAATATACAACAGTCTGCTAACAATTACACATACACAATATACAACAGTCTGTACACATACACATGCATATATACAACAGTCTGTACAATACACATACACAACAGGTATAATACAACAATAGTAATAACAATGTCTGTACAATACACATATACAACAGTCTGTACAATATACAACAGTCTATACAATACACATACACAATACACAGTACAACATCTGTACAATACACATACACAATATACAACAGTCTATACAATACACATACACAATATACAACAGTCTGTACAATCACAATATACAACAGTCTGTACAATACATATATACAACAGTCGTACAATACACATACACACAGTTATACAATACACATACCACAATATACAACAGTCTGTACAATACAACCATACACAATATACAACAGTCTTACAATACACATACACAATATACAACAGTCCTATACAATAACATACACAATATACAACAGTCTGTACAATACACATACAACAATATACAACAGTCTGTAGAATTACATACACAATATACAACAGTCTATACAATAACATACACAATATACATAGTCTGTATATACAATACACAATATACACAGTCTATATACACACAACAGTCTGTACAATAACAATATACACATACACAATATACAACAGTCTGTACAATACACATACACAATATACAACAGTCTGTACAATACACATACACAATATACAACAGTCTATACAATAACATACACAATATACAACAGTCTATACAATACACATATTTCATATTTCTTGTGTGAGTGTTTCAGGGTCGTCCCTAGTACAAACCGTACACTAGACACGTGATGTTGTTAAGACTAACACATCGACTTGTGATCGACATTCAGCCACAGCAAAACATCACACCACCTTTATCTGTAATCTTTATTCCTTCACAGAGAAGAATAACTGCCCGACTTTAATTGTTCAGCACACACTGGTGTGACTGAAGCCTGCCCGGTGTGCCACTCCCACTGTGTTTGGTAACAGCAATATTCTATAATAACTCCTCAAGTGCTGTACAACGATGATGGTGTCACACAAACTCATTTCTCATGTAAAGATCAGAGAGACAGAGAGACAGAGACTGAGACTGAAGGTGGCGATCAGTTTCGATGTGTTCATCTCTCTCTCTCTCACTTGTGAGCACAAGAAAAGTGCAGGCCTGATACTTAAAGGATTAATTAACACACGCACACAATCTTCACTTAAAACTCAAGCTTTGTCACAAGGAACCTACAAGACCAGAATAAAAGAGAAAACTGTGATTGAAAGGTACACAGTGAGCTGCTCACAACTCGACAGACATCAGGCACACGGAGAAATAAGCTGCTATTGAGAGAACATTTTAATTTATTTGAAAAACGTCGTTAGGAAATACATTTATTGAGGCTGCTTGAGAAAGTCCCACAGGTACAGTTAGAAATAATTCTTGACACAAGTTTTATTTTAGTGTCCACTGCATTGTGTGTGCGTGAGTGTGAGTGGTGTGTGTGATTGTGTTAGTAAGTGTGTGAGAGTGCGTGTGAGTGTGAAGAAGAGTTTAGAGACTGTTAGTGCTGTGTCTTATGAAACCTTCTAAGGCGCCTCAAGAACAGTCGAGAAACTGAACTGTTTCAATATTAAAGTTAGGTTGGTTAGACCCAGGGTAGCGACAGAAGGTTGGTTAGACCCAGGGTAGCGACAGAAGGTTGCTTGTCTGGTCGGATGGGAGAAAAGTGAGTTAAGCTTTGGGGCTGTAAGGGAGCTAGAGTGCGGTTTTAGAGTGAGACCCTTGTAGACAGGTAACAGGCAAGGAGGAGAAAGATGGAGGTGTGTGTGGTGACACTTGTTGCTGTTAGTCACAGCCTCACACGCGACCAGCCCACAGCCCTAGACGCTTGGTGACGTCCATGTCATCTGCATGGTGTTGACGCCCCACATGGTGTGACTGTGCTGCTCGATCCTGGACACCACACCGTCTACCTCCACCCAGCTGTCTCCTGCACACGTGTCAACATTTATATTTATTGTTAGGAGCAGTTACACCTGGTGTATGATGTAAACATACATGCTGTGATATAAACAGTTACATGTATCACAAAATTATTATGTTTATGAAATGTAAACAACTACCAATTCTTGCTTGCATCATTAAGATATATTATAGTATAAACAAGGAACATGTGATTCATCAAACGGATATGTTACATAACATTATGATTCCATGCTGTGTGCTGCTGGATTGTTTATATGACACTGTACTAATGCAACATATTCCTGCATTATGTCAACAACAAAAGTAAATATCTATTTAATGTGTAATATATATACCATAAAGTTCAGTGACAACATCAAGTCAAAGATAAGGTCATCGCCGTGTGGACAAAACATCACACGTGACGTCACCCACCTATGGGATTGGTGGCATTGACGCCGGTTCTGCGCACGATGTGGTTCTGACTGTTCACGCCAATCACCACTCCTGACCCGGAAGTGACGTAAGTAAGTTTACCGGACACTTGGCGCCACCAATGCCCACGTTGCTGTCCCCGCCGTACGTGCCCTCGCGGTAGTAAACGTCGTTGACGCTGTTGACAGCCCACACGCCGGACGGTCCTGCGGAAATCTGCCTCAAGTACCCGGGTACGTTTTGCCAGGCGCTGCCCGCTGGGCTGGTGGGACTGGTGCCAGTCCTGAAGAAAACCTGTGGAGTTGATTCCGTTACAGTTACTCAGCATGGTCGACTTCGCGTTTCCGTTGAGATAATTTAAGCCGTCTGTTGGGTGTCTTGATACGACTTGTACAAATGTAAGGGGAGCTAAGACTCGTGAGAAATAAATGTAACACAGATGACGACAACGACTCAATACACACGTCTCCTGTTTAAATTCTGCTTTGCTTACACATGTAAATTGCCAGACAGCAAATATTTGTGTTGAAGCAAACAGAGACAAAGGTGGAAAGGTTAACAATGGAAGAAGAACCAAAGTCAAAACAAAGAAAGACCACACCTTTGCAACAAATAGCAGACTACACATTGGGTTTATAAAATGTACCTCGTCCCTGAGTTTACTCCCCACAAAGAGCCATTGGAGGATACAGTCACGTGCTTCAGTGAGCCCTCCAGTGGAGACCAGTTGGTGCCGGTTGGCTGTGATGGCGAGATGCCCGTTCTGTAGAGGATGTCGTCGGAGCTGCTGACGCCGATAACAAAGTCTCTGCCCACATCGATCTGCTTGAGACTGCCGGGAATGTTGCTCCACACTGCGCACTGGTCTGTGTTGTCGGCGTTGTTGTAGGAGCCCTAGCAACAGGGGACACAACCCCACTACAAGACATCGGAGGCAAGGTTGCTTCCCTTAGATAACAGAATCGTTGGAAAATCTCTCGACTACAGCAGGTCGAAATACTTAACCTTCAACGCCAGGCTATTTATTTATTTTACCGTCTCACCCCGGGTGTCAGCCGAACCACTCCAGGGTACCATTCTTGGTAGCAGACCGCTGTCATATCTACCCGTCCTTACCTACCCTTCCTCCTATGGAAATCTCCAACACTACGCCTGACTGACTTTCTGGTCCAAAGCCTCACCTCGCGGTAGAAGATGTCACCCCTCGAGTTGACCCCCCACACGCCGGACTCGCCAAAGGCCACGTGTGTCATGGCGCCCGTCACTTTCGCCACTGCTGGCCGCAGCACGGTGACGTCACACCAAGGATAGCAAACACCAGGACAAGTGTCATTACACCTGTAGATGTAACATTATACCAGAGGTCTGTGTTAGGCCTGTTACACTCTACTGCAGGATTGTATCATACCTGTAGATGTTACACTATACCACGTGATGCTATCATACCTGGAGATATTACACTATACCACGTGATGTTATCATACCTGTAGATGTTACACTATACCACGTGATGCTATCATACCTGTAGATGTTACACTATACCACGTGATGCTATCATACCTGTAGATGTTGCACTATACCACGTGATGCTATCATACCTGGAGATGTTGCACTATACCACGTGATTCTGTGTTACGATTGATAGCAATACGACTCGCGGCCACTTGCACATAACGACGATAGTCTCTGTGAAAGTGCAACACGGACTGTGACACAAACTGTTACTGAACTGTGACACTGTGACACAAACTGTTATTGAACTGTGACACAAACTGTTACTGAACTGTGACACTGTGACACAAACTGTTACTCAACTGTGACATTGTGACACAAACTGTTACTGAACTGTGACACAAACTGTTACTCAACTGTGACACAAACTGTTACTGAACTGTGACATTGTGACACAAACTGTTACTGAACTGTGACACAAACTGTTACTCAACTGTGACACAAAACTGTTACTGAACTGTGACATTGTGACACAAACTGTTACTCAACTGTGACACAAACTTTTATTGAACTGTGACACAAACTGTTACTGAACTGTGACACTGTGACACAAACTGTTACTCAACTGTGACACAAACTGTTACTGAACTGTGACACTGTGACACAATGGTGGTTGTCAAAGTGTGGTGTAGAACTGTATTGTAGGCCGACTACTGGCCTATAAACTGAAGACCAAACATTTGATAACTGACAGACTTATTGTGATTCCAATCATGTGTAATTATTCTCACTTTTGTTTGAAGAATGGCTTGGTGTCGGCATTCATCTGCAATCAGGCCTGACGAGAGGAGTGGGGTAGGTGGGGTGTGTACCCGGACTTGCTACTGTAAAAAATCCTCTACATACTATAAAGTAGAAACGCAGTTATTTGTTTGAAAAATGCTGTTATTTACTACTTAGATATGCCAACAAATTTACTAAGTATTATCTGAATTCAAGCCTCCATTAATAAAGATACTAAGGTTTGACACCAAACAATACAGTTACGTAGGTGTGAAGTAAGATACAAATCACAAATAATTGTTGTTCTTTTCTTTCTGAGCTTTCAGGAGACTCGTAAAACAAACTCCTCGCGTGAAACAGTTCAAGACTCTCTGGAGAACTTGAAAGACATTTTAACAAGTTTTAAACAGGTGCTAGAAGCAAACAGGCGGAGCTGTCGTGAGTCTTGTTGGCACTGGCACCAGCGTCTGTACACTGGCCAGCACAGTGGTGTGAAGAATGTGGAGCCAGAGTGTGGAGAATGTGGAGCCAGACTGTGGAGAATGCTGGAGCCCGAGTGTGTCAACCGCTGAACGAATTAAGTGTGTGGGATGGAGAGGGCAGAGTGAAGCAGGAAGGAAGGTCACGAGACCCACGTTGATGAGGATACTCACAGCAAGAGAGAAAGGGAGATAATCAAACCAGAGCTGACGTGATCACGTGATCAAACATTCACAGGAAGTCACGTTTTCAGTACGGTCCATCGTGTGGCACACTGTAACAGGGATGCAACAAATAGACAGTTGCAGTAACACAGGCATGAGAGTAGAAGGGAGACAACTAGCTTGACAGTCACATCAGCACTCAGTCAGCGACGTCTGGCGGAAAGGCGTCAAGACATTTTACAAATGACTGCGTTGACACAGGTGGACACGTGGTGCATGCCTGTGTGTAGACCAGCGGACACCCAGACCCACAGCTGCACGATGACGGGATGTGGCGCCAGACAATGGCAGACCGCAGGACGAGACCCCGGGGAGGCGATGCCTCGAGTCAACAACCAACAGACAACTTGGACACAGACAAAGGGCAGACAAGACTTGTACACTGAGTACACACACATTTTCTACCCAAACATTGACTAGAATTACACAAGTAGACATCAGTGTGTTGCTACCATGACACTGGTGTTTATTCTATCAATACAGGGACACGTGCTGAGTCTCATGTCCAGTTATTTAAAATATCTTTAATGTCATGTCAAGACATGTGAATGACTCACAACATTTATACACGTTTTCCTGTTTTTATTTATTAATGCTAAGTGAAAATATACTTTTACAAAATGAAGTAAAATGATTTGCTTACCTGCTGGATATGCCAAGTAAAGTCGTCAACGACAACGTCAAACGACGATATCGCCAAATGTTGTCGCACAATATGGTGTCGGTCCACAGTTTTCAAGACTTCCTTGACTACTGCCTACGTCACACTGACATGGCGGAAAATCGGTTGTAGGGAAAACAACATGCAGCATGACAACAAAGTGCGATGCAGGACACACAATGCCAGCCAGGACTTCTCCGTGTGTCCGCACTTTGCTGCCATTGTCCTCGTGGGGTCAATGAAGAGGTCAGCTGTCGGGGGTCTTTGTGCAGCAAGCAGCTCACTGAGGGGGAGATGGTCGATGGCAGTGGCGGCTGAACGTCAATACGCAGCTACAAAGACAGAAAGAAACTCAGTTGACACCATGACTGAAAGAACCGGAGACTGAGATGATGGCGAATATTCTGTGTGGACAGAGACCGGAACAACGCGCATTGTGAGGACCAGCAATGGTTGACTGGCTACAGCAGGCTACACAGATACTACTGTCAATAATTTATTGCTGGTAAGTGAGCCTCGTCGTTACACCATCCTGTGAAGAGTGTTGGGGGGGGGAGGGAATGGAGTTCACGCCGAGTCAGCAGCTAAGACGACATCATGTCAAGGCAGCCCTGTAAACAGACGCCACTTGCAGAGAAAAAACAGCATGCCCGCGACGAGAAGTGAACCCAGGACAGTCAGCCTTCACTGTACTGGTGACAGGCACTAACCGTGGCGCCACCTGACACCAGCCACTGAACACATTTGTAGACATGCAAAGCTGATTACATAACAACGGTCTTTGTGTCCTACTTGCTATCGTACATGGACTACGTGTGCAATGAACCAACATTACAAACACAAAATATTTCCACTGTACAACTGTAGACATTAAACACAATATTAACAGCATACGATCCCGGCATCGCTGGCCTGTCTCTGTCTCTCCATACAGTGTGTGGACTGGCCGGTCTCTGTCTCTCCATACAGTGTGTGGACTGGCCTGTCTCTGTCTCATAACTCGTCCATCCTGTTGTTCTGTCTTCCCCACTCTTCTGTCTCTGCGTTCCTTCATGTCCTTGTATTGCTACCCGGTGCATGTTGAGGTGTGTGTGTGTGTGTGTGTGTGTGTGTGTGTGTGTGTGTGTGTGTGTGTGTGTTTATATGTGTGTGTGTGTGTGTGTGTGATATTTAAACTGTCATGGTGTTGTTGCACCCCAGTGAGAGACCAGACTACTAAGGTTGTGGATGACAATTTGATGAAAGCATGTAAGAACGGAAAGGAAGCGCTGGCCACCACGTGTACAGCTCGTGACTACAGATCACGTGTACTGTGTGTGTCACACGTATGTCAACTCTCTAGATGTCTACATTGCTGACAATGGCGGTTGACGATCTGTAGGACAGTGGACCTACATTCAAGTAGCTTTGCTGGAGTCTGAGACACCAACCCCGGGTTGTCACGGAGGTTTCTGTGCGAGATCATCGGAGGGTTTAGTGAGTTTTGTACAATGGTCCAGCAGCCAGAAATAATCTTTAAAACATCTCATTACAGGGGCTGACCCTAAACCCATCATTTGTAGAGGGTCTGTCATTTCAAAGTCTTTTCCGCACGTGCATCATACAGGTTTGTTGTTATTTGTTCGCCTACTACTCAAAATCACTTCTTTCATCTTCCCCGACAAGTGAAATGTCCACAGATAGAAATGTTCACATGTTTGTAGTTCTTCGGTCTGAGGTTCTTCTTTCTCTGCTTCCTCTGAACATCATCAGAGGCCAGAAGGTGGCGCTGCCACACAAGCAGCTGAGTCCTGGCTCTTGATGAGGGAATGACTTTTGACAGAATAAAGTCAACTGGGGAAACCTGTAGTTTGTCTTTCTGTTGCTGACATGTACAATGTAGGCAGATTGTAAGTCAGTTAACCAATCGTTTAGCTTATTACAAGGTTAGCGAGACAGCAGGCTGCGACATTTTGTACATTATATCTACATCATATCTACATCATATATCTACATCATATCTACATCATATCTACATCATATCTACATCATATCTATATTATATCTACATCATTACTACATCATATCTACATCGTATCTACATCATATCTATATTATATCTACATCATATCTACATCATATCTACATCATATCTACATCGTATCTACATCATATCTATATTATATCTACATCATATCTATATTATATCTACATCATATCTACATCGTATCTACATCATATCTACATCATTACTTCAGTGCCACAGTCTCGCGACACATGTTTATTGTTTATTAACAGAATTCAGGTCTGCCATTTTCATGGCTGCTCAAAATGTCATATAAAATATCACATGAACTGTCATAAAATAGTCACAACTGCTGCCTTTCTGATTTGTGGTTTTTCCCTTACAATTATTTTTTTTATTTTTATTTTCTTTCTCCCATTTTTCCTGATGTTTCGTTTTCCTCAAGACTCGGCTGCTAGAGCGAGAAGTAGAGAAGTGTTGAACTGTTGGTCAGTGAGTCAATCACACAGTTCCCTGAGTCACAGAGAAATGACAAAAATATGGAAGGTGGCCATCGACACATGATGTGTAACAATGTCCCCTGCTTGTATGTAATCGTCATCATCTTGTGTTGTTAATTGTCATCTGTTTGTCTGTATATCACTCTCATTTCTACCTGTACATAGATTTCATCCTAATGACATACTCAGAATTATTTAGTTTGTACAGACCGTTTATTTATTTGTCAACAAGTTGTTTCTTTTTCTGCTCGTTTCGATATTTCGATCCGCAACTTGCATGTGTTGGACTGCACACAGCTCGATGCCGCAAACTTCGATCTTCTGTCTGTCCGCAACTTTCATATTTCCATCTCCACATAACTTGCAGTCCGTCGTCTGTAAAACTCAGGGATTATTGATATTTGTGTTCACGAGGAAGATCGTAAGTCTGCAGACGACAATCACAGGTAGAATAAATTTCGGGTGGCAGGCTGGAAGAAGTAACAGCCTTGCAGACGGCAGGTGCAGCATCTGCTACCCTCGGCCCACAGCAGGTGAGAACCTGATAAATACTGTTGCACAAACAAACTTATCGCCGATCCCGTCCACAGAAAACTTGTGTACAGGTAAAACACAGGTAAGCTCTTTTAGTTTTGTTCTATTTCTGTATTACACAGTCCAGCCTCGGAGCTGAGTTCCTTTGCTTCTTGATTTACATTTGGCTAAAGTGAGGTGAGAGCACACCCCACTCTACTGCTTCTGCTTCATTTTACTTTCAGTATTCTGGTTTTGTTGGGTGAAATGTAATGAGACTGAATCATGCCATCACATTATTACATTATTGTGTGTGAGGTATGGAGGCTGAGGTTGTGTTTGTATGTGGATGCTCGTGGGTATAGTCATGTGTATGTTTGGGTGTGCTAGTGAGTGTCAGTGCGTGTGAGGGTGTGTGAGGGTGTGTGTGTGTGAGGGTGTGTGAGGGTGGATGGTGTTTGTCTATGTCTTATGATGCACTTCCATGAAGAAAAGGACCTTCATTTAAAATTTGAGCGAAGTGGCAACAGCAACAAAATTCATTCATCATCGTGCGAGAAGGCCTTCATGAGGGTACATCGGGTTATGTCGGGTATGTCCCCATGCAGGTACCACATGCTTGCCAGCTGCACCGTCTGTAGTTCTCGTTCAGTTTTCCTCACTCTCGTTGTTCTCGTCATCTTCTCCCGTCCTCGTGTTTGTAGCTGCTGCAGCAGAAGAGTTGGCGATGGTCTGTGGTGCTAGGTGTTCATCACAGACCAGGTGTCCACTGTTCACTGTGTTACCCTGTGTGACAGATGGCGCCTCATGTCAAGCGATACGAGTGCACTTGTCACTGTGTGTATGTCTTCTCAAGCAGAAGGGACTTCTGGGAATGCTGCTCATCCTGGCTCTGCTGGCCCTGACGTCATCGTGTCAAGGTCAGCGGTGGAAGCGGGTGTCGGGTGAGTTGGTGTACGTGTCCGTCGGACCGGCAGGCGTGTGGGGTGTCAACAGGCATGGCGACATCTACTACCGCGAGGTGAGTGCAACTTCCCGAGACAATATAAAACAACAGAACACAGAGATGGGTGAGTACAGCTCACCGAGACACAAAAATAGAAACGAGAAGACACGGAGATGGCTGACAGCAACCCGCACAAACAAAATAATAGAAAATCAAATTGGCACCGCAAGTTGCACTCAGTCACCTCTGTCACTCGATCAGCCAATACATTCATTCAAATGGCCGCAGCAGTTGGCAGACACCGTGTCATTCATGTCCTTATTGTACTGTATATTTGTGTTGTGTATCCTGCTGTACTATGTATTTATATTCCACTGTCCTGTATCCTGCTGTACTGTGTATTTATGTGTGTACCTGTCAAGATATGGCGTGTTTCCTAGTTCACAAGCATAGAACATCCTTTAAGATGGTGAACACGTGCTGTATGTCCTCTGGTGTTGTTATATATTTACCAACACGTGTGTATATATTTGCAGGGTACGTACAGGAGACCAATTTCTCAAGGCTTTTCTTGGAAGAAGGTGGAGGGGCGGCTGAAGCAGCTGGACGTGGGCACAGACTGTGTGTTTGGGGTCAACGACCACGATGAGATTTACTATCGCTCTGGCATCTCGTCTGGCAATCCTGCCGGAACCTCGTGGGTTCAGTTGCCAGGCAGCCTGAAACACATCAGTGTATCACCCTCTGGGGCAGTCTGGGGAGTGAACAGTCACAACGAGGTGAGTTGGTCCTAGCACGGTGTCTGTAGAGTCTGTCTCCACACCCTGTGTGACAAAGCAACCCATACATGTAGTGATGTTTACCCCTCTACAGTCTACACACCCTGGGTGACAAAGCAACCCATACATGTAGTGATATTTCCCACTCTACAGTCTGCTCTCACAAAACACACCCTAGGGTTTATACCCCTACTTTAGTTGAGGGACCACTTGTAGAACACATTATTTTAACACTGTAGGTAAAAACTTTGGTATTCAGTGTTGTTGAAATTTAGCTCTAACGATTTTAAAACTTATAAAAACTAATTTTTTGTCAATAAGATTATCAATTCAAGCCACGCGTGTGTTTTCGTCAGTATAAATTCAATGGTCAGTATTCCTCGAACAAGTCGGTCCACGTTTTCCATGTGTATTAAAACAGTTTACGATCAGGGAGACATGAAATTTCCTTTTGAAACAGAATTTAAAATGCTGACCCAACTTTGCATTGCATCTTTCTCTTTTGACATTTGCTAACACCTGGCTACTCCATGTGACACGTTAGCAGACAGACGAGCAGCACAACAGACTGTTGTCAACCTCCTTCATTCTTCTATGATCTGAATGGACATGATTGCACCCTATTTTAATTTCTAATTAGTACTATTAGTTTCTTTTTCTGTAGCAATGCATTCTCCAAACAAAATGTAAATTAATGTATTAAATGGAATTGTAATCATAAGTAAATAATAATGAATTACCTTTGGCTCTACTGTTTTCTCAGTGTTTTGTACTGCTAATAAAAGAAATCGGACAGATTTATTTCAGGACGGGTACCAGCCCCAAGACTCCCACAGGTTCTGGCTGGCAGAGAGTTGCTGGCAGCTTAAAGCAGATTTCCGCAGGACCGTCCGGTGTGTGGGGCGTCAACTCTGAAGACGACATCTGGTACCGAGACGGCACGAATGGCGGCAAGACAACAACCGGAAGTCGCTGGACCCAAGTTCAGGGAAAGCTTTTACAGGTCACTTCCGGGTCAAACATCGTCCTCGGAGTCAACCTTAACCATGAGATTTACCGTAGAAGCGGTGTCAGCAGAAATCTTTGGACAGGTAGGCAAACATCATCTGAGATACTCCAACCTCCACCGATGTCGTCCATCAGCCATCTCTAACATCTCCGTCTAAAGCACGAGCATCGCTGTTAATGTGCCACCCGCCTTCACAAAGATTAGAGATTTGTTGAAATCAAATGTTTGATGTACAACTTTTGATCTTGTGTTCGATACCAAAGTTGTCCCTTTATTCTGAGTATCGAGTTCAATAGGTTTGAAGTCTTCAACTATTTTTACAAGAAAAGCAGCTTCAAACAACAAGTTGTCTCCACATGAATGCTAACAGCTGATGACTCTTGTTGTTTGATTTTAAAAACAGTTTTTCTTTCTTCTCTGCTGCTTAGGAGCTGGGTGGACTCGGGTGAATGGAGGATTAACGATGGTAGATCAGTACAACAGAGCCATATGGGGTGTCAACAGAGTGGGTGAGATCTGGGTGTCAGACAGCAGCTAGAGCACCTTGTCCAGGTCACGTGATCCTGCCCATACACGTCACATCGTCCCTTACGGCAACGACTTGTATCAGCCCCACTCAGTCACGTGTCAGCTTATCTACTGAACCACGGCAGTGAAGTCGTTTGTGAAACCACTTGCTGAAATTAAATATATGAAAAAAAAAACACTTTTGAAATTATTCTGATGAATTATTTGACTTATAATGTTTCTACTTTTTCTCGTCAAACGCAAACTTTGGTCCCAGGGAAGGTGGGAACTTGGGTGGCAGTTATGACGTCACTCTGACCACCCGTGTGAACATGACCTGCAGTACAACGTGACGTAACAGGTTCACACGTTCACCTTAAACCTCGCACTACGGGTCACGACCCCCCACCGCTGCTCTTCCCTGAACAAAGTGGCGTGAAACATTCAATACAACTTTATTAAGGTTAACTGCACATTGAGCTCGTACTACAGTTACAGCTAAATACAGACACAGACATAGGGACATAAGCTATCTCTGTCTCTCTCTCACACACACATTCCTAACACAGACACAGGGGTGACCCCAGGCCACCCCAGCCTAGTACAAGATGACGGTCAGTAGAGTTTATCAAGTGAATGGTGCATGAGATGAGTGAGTTGCGGTGACGATTGTTCTGTAGACAGACATCAGGTACCTACAGACTACAAGAGTGAGAACTCACAGGTCAACACAGGGTCAGAGAACTCACAGTGAGAACTCACCTGCTGACACATGATCACAAATACAGAGGATGCGTGATGTCTTCCTGGCGATTTGCTGACGACAAGAGGCTGCCAAGTCCCTCTGTCCTGTTCCAATGATCTTGGAACAGATGTTAACAAGGGATACAAGACCGTTCCTGTTCCCTAGGGAGAGGCTGTGGAGCCAAGAGATGAAAGAAAAAGTGATGAGACTGAATGAAGGACTGATAGAACCGAGTGAGGATGACAGAGCTTTGCACTAATCTTTCAAACTTTGTGTCACGAAGGTCAAAGATGACTCAGCACTAATGTCTTAAATTAATGAGTGCAAAGCCTTACAAGAAACACGAGTGGTCACGCTCCAGGAAACACTAATTGAGAGAGATGATGTGATGGAGAATCTTGTTGCTTTGACAACAGGCTTGGGGGCACCACAGTGGACCTGCAGGTCATCTTGTCCTGAAGCTGCTTGTCATTGCTGTTACTTCCTGTGATGTTACGGTCGACACGAATGTCGATAAGCAAACATCAACTTCTAAACACCTGTACAGGGCTACTACAGACAAGAGCTTTCTCACCCTGCGCTCATTGCTGACCTCAGATACTCACTGAATGTTAATATTGGGCCAACAGTGTTTGAGGTGTCACCGCTTGGTTGTCAAAGTTCCGGACACTGAGACACAGCAACACACAGCTCTTGGTCCGTCACACCACTCTACATGAGCTGCTATGGGAAACCGCATGTTGGTCCCATGTCTTCTGTAACCACACACAGACACACATGTACTCACACTCACTCTCTCACTCACACATGCACTAACTCACACTCACTCTCCCACTCACACATGTACTCACTGACTCACGCACTCTCTCACTCACATACTCTCACTCACTCACACATTTTTAATGTGAGATTTTTCCGTAAAATGAGAAACATGATAAGAGTTTCACCAAAGTGTCTTGTCGTTATTCCGATAACTAATCCACAAGACACATTTCTACAAAATTGTTATTAATGGTCGTTGGATATAAAATCCCTCGTGACTTTGTAAGACTAATTGTATTTTATTGATATTTAATTTTGATCAATGACACGACGACATGTTCATTTAATATTATATAAACATACATGGTATCAGTCTGTCAACAGTTCACACACCAACATTTCAATGCATTGTGTCCAGCAATAGCTGGCGGTCCGCTGGACCAGATGTTTATTGGTCTGCACACCTGTAACCTGTATTCACACCTGTACACCTGACTGTCCTCAGCGGACCGCCACATTGATTGTTGTCCACGTGGACAACGGTCGTACAGTCTGTTCATACGTCTACCTGCAGTTAACACCTGACAATAAAGAAAGAAACAGCCTAGGTATTTATTTAGTCTTTGCCTACTGAGTACAGTAGGTGGTGAAGGCTGCTTCTCACAGCACACCTGAGCTCAAGGTAAGGCAAGGTAAGAAACGGTCAACCAGCACAGAAGCCAAGTCCCAGGACTTGCAACGGCTGTGGAGGAAAGCTGTAGGACAGCAGTTGTACACACTTTATGTTTGTAGGCTGTACGAAGACAACTCCAACACCGTACACAACACAACTCTTTGTCAACACTGTTTGAGCCTGTTGTCGTGTGCATCAGACGACGACGACGATAAGCGGTGGGAGTGAACACACGTGGCAATGCCATTAGTTGTTTTGTAATGTTCGCTTTATTATTCTCTCCTGTGTTAGACTCCTTTCACACGATGAACACAGCTTTTTGAGGGAAGAAGGCGAGTGACGTGCCCTCACCAAGCGCCTCTGTACGTCACAGCGCGTGCGCGTGCTACGTCACAGTCGTGACTGTCTCCCTCACAAAGTGTTGACTGTCTCCCTCACAAAGTGTTGACTGTCTCCCTCACAAAGTGTTGACTGCGCTCTCTCACCAAGTGTTTACAAAGTCTCCGGGACTCCTGTAGGTGCTGGCGTGCACACTGGGCAACAAGCGACCAAAGTGAAATTACTGGTAGTGTTGTGGTAGTTGTAGGTGGTGTAGGTGGGTGTAGGTGGGTGTCCAGCATCTACCTCACCCTGTACCCGGTCACTCACAGGCAGTTATTTATTCTTCTCGTCTTCGAAAGGAAAGCACACACTTGTTTTATTAGTTGTGTTGCTCCTCTCATGTTTTCAGTCTGACTTGTGGCCACCACCAGGGGTCGACTGCAAGATGTCGCGACTGTGGTCGTGGCGTTGTTGTCGCCATGTATCTGGTTATTTCTTGATATGTTGGCCTCTGTATGTACTTGATGTTTTTATTTACCTGTTGACACTGGAGAAGGGCTTTTGGATGACTAATGGCCTCCTTTGTCTTCACTAGATGCACGTTGTGTTGTTATGTGTTATTGTACAGATAATTTTAATCACTGTGTATCATGAAGTGTAGATGTCTGTCTACCAGTCGCTCATCTCTCTGTCTGTCATCTGAAGCACTCCACACGATGAGCATCTCACGCAGGTATTCAGGGAATAACTTCACCTCCTTCACACTCGCGGGAGGCTGGACACAGACTTCAGTGGCACCAGGGACGTGTTCTGCCTGCCATTAACAAAGAAACAAACAAACAAACCAAACTATTAAAGAGCAATAAATATATTTATCAAAGGGTGAGTGCTGTTCACCTTTCACACAGTCCTCAGTAGATGTAGCTGTTGTTGGAGTCTGTCGCACTGTGATGTCACATGACATCGTCCACCTGCTCTGTAAACAGTGGAACCTGATGGCGGTGTTGGTGCTGCTGTGTCTCCTGGTGATGGCGGCCTTGTGTCAAGGCCAACAGTGGGTGCAGGTGAATGGTCAACTGCTCCACGTGTCCACCGGGCCGTCTGGAGTGTGGGGCGTCAACGTGGAGGGTCAGATCTACTACCGCGAGGTAAGTGAGTGTCATGACACGTCACATCTTTCATGATGAGGTGCGTGAGCATTAAGTCACGTCACATCTATCACCGTGAGGTAAGTGAGCGTCATGACACGTCACATAAAGGCAGGTAGGCTGGCCTGAAAGAGAAGAAAGCAAAGGTAGAGTCTAAATTAGAAGAGTATTTATATCCACACTAATATGAGATACAGTATCACATTCTGTGTGAACACTAATATGAGATACAGTATCACATTCTGTGTGAACACTAATATGAGATACAGTATCACATTCTGTGTGAACACTAATATGAGATACAGTATCACATTCTATGTGAACACTAATATGAGATACAGTATCACATTCTGTGTGAACACTAATATGAGATACAGTATCACATTCTGTGTGAACACTAATATGAGATACTGTATCACATTCTGTGTGAACACTAATATGAGATACAGTATCACATTCTGTGTGAACACTAATATGAGATACAGTATCACATTCTGTGTGACCACTAATATCAACTGCAACATGAAGTACCGCTCATTGTTAGAGTTGGTGTGTTTGATGATGCTGCTGTAGTGTAGATGATAGCTACAGTAAGTACGATAGCATAACATTAATAGTAAGTTAGTTCAACCTAATGTACCTGTACAGTGGAGAGACAGAGACTTTGTCTGTCTGCAGGGCACCTACCTCAGTGCCAGCTCAAGGGGCTCGGGCTGGAGGAATGTTCCAGGCAGACTCAAGCAGCTGGATGTGGGCACCAACAGCGTGTTCGGCGTCAACGACAAGGACGAGATTTATTATCGAACTGGCATCAAGATGAACCCACCCCTCGGCACATCATGGATCCGTGTACCTGGCTCTCTCAGGCACATCACCGTCTCTCCCTCAGGTGCTCTGTGGGGCGTGAACGATCATGACCAGGTGAGACTGTCTTGCCAGGTGGCTGAGTTGTCTGCAGCTGTCATCCAGCTGTCATGTGTGGTAAATATACGGTGTAAATATACATCACAAGTGTAAGTTACCTAAGTGTTTACCTATCCTTGAAAATTGCTCAAACAATACTTATCTTAACAGTAAACAAACTAACAAACCTACAGGGAAACACAACTCAATAACTAGATGGGAATTGATTAGCCGAGCTGTAATGTTTAGCTAGAGATTAATTACTGCTAATTATGGGAAAGAACCATGGACTCTAGAGGCAGTGTGTGTGTGTAAGGGAAAGCAGCATGCACAAAGCACCGCTTACAACGGTCTTTGTTCCTTGAAGCATGATTTCAAGCTTTCGGCAAACAACGATAGACCACGTGACAGCTGCTGTATACAGTTTATTGTCGTCACGTGATAACAAATGTTGATTGGTGGACTGGGTGACATAAGACATACTGGCAAGACGGTGCTCCACAGCTACATTCCATGTGACAAAGCCAAGTAACAGGAAGTGTGTCACAGGTGTTTTACAGGGTGGGGGCAGCAGTCGGCAGTCCACTGGGCCTCGCTTGGCGTCAGGTAGACGGCGCCTTGACGCAGATTTCTGCAGGTGAGGCAGGTGTATGGGGAGTCAACTCTGATGACCGCATCTTCTACCGGGAGGGCACGTTTGGTGACAACGGAATTATCGGATGTTCTTGGACACAAGTACCCGGAGCTCTAGTTTACGTCACATCCGGCTCAGGATTTGTGCTGGGGGTCAACAGGGACAACAACATCTATCTTAGAGTCGGAATCACTAGGGCCAACCCTACAGGTATCACTCATGTCTCAGGACTTTCCATCATCATATCATCATCATCATCAACATCCTCCTCATCATCATCATCATCGTCGTCGTCATCATCATCATCATCATCATCATCATCATCTAGTTGCAATGTCCGGAATGTTTGCCTCCAAGCCATTCACACACAGCTTTTGTCAAGCAGGTCACACGTTTGATGACACTTGTTCAGTCCATCCTGCCTTTTCACACACCTCTAGTGCTCCTGCCTTCTCACTCTCGCCTCCTGTTACATTTGTGCTTCCTTCTGTTACTCTACGAGAGGCGGGAACTGAGCACATCACTTTGATGTCGCTTGTGCAGGTGACAGTTGGGTCCTGATGAGCGGCAGGCTGACGATGATTGAACAGTACAGCACCACCCTGTGGGGGGTCAACAGCAATGATGACATATACACGTCGCCAGTTTCACCTCCACCAAAGCAAGAACGAAAACAACAACAACAACAACAACAACAACAACAACAACAACAACAACAACAACAACAACAACAACAACAACAAAACCCAAGTAGAACATACTTCAAAGACGAAATTTCTGCTGACATCTTTTTAAAGTAATGAAAGATAAAAGAGTGATGTAGTTGTGAGACCTCTAGAAAGGTCAGCCACCATTGCTGGCAGAAAGTGTCTGTTTAGAAATAAAAAGAAAATTTGGATTTCTTTGTTTGCATTGGATAGAGTGAATGAATGGAAACAGATTATGGTGTCAACTCTAGCTGAAACAAAAAAAAAAAAAAATATTGGACTCAGATATGAAGTAACAAAAGAAGAAAATAAAGAAAGAAATCGAAGAAAAGAGAAAATAACTGAATGCACAAAGGAGGGATAAATTAACGGTTGAAAAAAAGAGAAGAGGAAATAGAGAAAATAAACTAAAAGTACAAAGACACAAGCAAAATGAATGTGATCTGCATGACGGCAATGTTATCCGAGCTGCTGACTGTCCGCCAGCTTTTGTCTCTCACCTTCGTGTGTACTAACACCCGACACGCAGGCACACCGACACACACACAGACACACAGACACACACAGACACACAGAGACACACAGACACACAGAGACACACACAGACACACAGAGACACACACAGACACACCGACACATTGACACATAGACACATAGACACATAGACACATTGACACATTGACACACAGACACACAGACACATTGACAGACACACAGACAGACACACACACAGACACACACACAGACACAGACATACAGACACACAACAGAACATCCTCACCCCTACTGAGCTTCGGGAGAAAACTGATCCACAAACACAGAAGGGGGTAGAGGAGGAAAAGCCGACGACATGTTTGTGTTTACCAGAAGGCAAGGGGAGTAGCAGGGAGGGTTTTAGCGAGAGATGCTGAGTGGTATCAGCTACAAGATCGGGTTGCCAAGTGATGGTTGACTGATACTTGCATCTTAAATAGCCCTCGGGGGGTGTGAGGAGGCCCCGGGGTTCGCTGTCTCGTGACTTCGCTCAGATCCTCTGATGTCCACCTTCATCAGCAGTCTGATGACTGGTCGTCACAACGCCTGCATCGACTTCAACAAAAGTGAGGAAGAGCTGGACGAGTGAAACATACTGTACAGAGAAATAATGTCTTTCTTTTACAATAAAACCTATTTGTTCTTCATTTGCCAAAGTGTACTTATCATAGCGCCTTCCAAGAACCGACAGGAATGAAAGTTAAAAATGTGATTTGATGTCTGAAGCTTTGAGGGGAAAAACTTCAAATGTTGAGTGCCTGTAATTAAAGCTCTTCCTGCCATTTGAACTTGTTCTTGTAAAGAATCCGAAGCAGACTCGCTCTGAATATTAAAGAGGACAACAAAGATATACAACAGCTGGGGCAATGGGCGCCGTTTGTTTTTGTTCAGGGCTTGTGGGAAATGCTCTTAGTGTTTACCATCTGTAGCATCCCATTGTTTGCTGGGTTCTGTTCATCCCTTTGGCATGTTGTAACAATCCCGCTCTCACATATCCGTGATTCCTCTCCCTGTTGGCGGCCGACAATTAAAAATTGTTTAACTATCAACACCTTTCAAACAAATGTAATGTTGAGCCACCTGCTGGTAACATTTCAAACCTTTAGATGCTTTTCAAAACACACAGACTGTACGAAATCCCATGAAAAACAAGACAGCAGCTCATTTCGTGGATCATATTTATTTACATCAACGACTCATTGTTTGCCTCAGGCGGGGATGAGCCTCCAGTGGGGTCTGGTTTGTAAAGTACTGTCAGAAAACATTTGTCACCGGATCACAGCATGCGTATGCATTGTTTTCGTTTAGTAATAATGATAACACCAATAATATATGAGCTTTGTGTGAACTTACTAACAATCTTTTTAAAAATGACGAGAGTAATGGACGGGAAGGGTCTGTCAAAACTGTACATTGACCTCAGTCCAGGTCAACCCGCGTCTACCAGGTCTTTTGTCGCAACAGGTTCTGAAACTGCCGGCAGATTGATTAATTAACTAAACACATGAGTATTTTAGTTCCATGCCATATTTTGCTGTCTACTATCTATTATCTACAATCAGTTATAAATAATCCACAATATTTGACAGAAAAGAAACAAACAGTATTGGGTTTGTTCGCATCCACATACATTAGACAAGCAATAACTAAAGTCTGTTAGAAAGCGAGAGAACTGGAGCCAGACTTCCAGCCTGTCACTGCCATAGCCTCGTAGTCAAGCTGGTCATGAGGCTGGTACAGCAAGCACCTGCAAGACTCACTCGTTGTTCACGGGCAGACAACCTGTGTAAGTCAATCAGCTGCTATTTATGCCAACAGCTTTTATAAGACACGCGCATTAGTTCCCAGTCTTGGCTTAACTGCAAAGTTACAAGCTTTTATTCTCAAGAGTAAAGACAACAACTGTAAACACGTATCACAAGCTAGCGAACACAACAGTTGTATTGCACTTTGATCAACTCGTGAGGCTTCAACTTTCCTCCCGCAATAGTCAGCAGGGGTTAGCTGGTCTTACTTGACCACGTGACCCGGCTAACGAAGCACCGAGACTTTGAATTAACTTTTCTCCCACTCATTCAACTTCAAAGAAAAAAATACATAAAAAATTACAGAATAGGTTTAACACCAAAATGAACATTTCACTGAAAAATACAACTTTCTAGAAAATAAAGTGATGTGAGAATATGTAAGAAAGACGAAAATCTAACATCTGTCGCATTGCTTAAGAACTACAAATCAACATCTTCCTTCCCCAGAAGAGAGAAACAGCAGGGAAAGGGACATAACTCCTTAGCTCGTTCGCACCTGACCCCGTAGATTTGTCTGCCCCTGACGTGTTGTTACACCTGAGCTTTTGGTTTATTGACTCGGTGGTGGTCTCGCCTGACACCTCACCTCGCACTCAACTCCTAGTGACATCAGGTGTGTGGGGAGAGGGGCGGAGTGGGAGGGCAGTGGGTTGTGTCCCCGTCACCTACTGACAGCACAGGGGTGGGTGTGGGGTGTGGGGTGTGAGGTGTGGGGGTGTGGAGGTGTGGGGGTGAGGTGTGGGTGTGGGTGTGAGGTGTGGGGTGTCATCGCACTACAAGATAGAGTCTACCAAAACTTTCACCGCCAGAAACAGGCTGTCAACACTAGAATCAACACTGAATACCGAGGACAATTGAAATATTTATTTAAACGCGAGGTTTGTGAGAATTGTATCAACCACTTTGACTTTTATCTTTTTCCATTTCAATTTTCTCTCTTTTTTTTTTTCTCGGTCACCACAAGGGTGTCCGCGGTGATGTCCAGTGGATCTCCGAAACACGTGCATTTAATAGTTTCCAGCAGCAAGGGAGAAGTTAACAAAATGGAAAACACTGGGGTAGCAGAATTAAAAACTTAAAATACCGCAAGTGAGGGTTAGTGTGTTCTGTTAACGAAAGAGTTCAATATGCGACAGATTTGTAAGTAAACGGTTTTTTTTTTTGCAATTAGAAAATTTCAGTAGAAACGAATATTCACCACCCAGAATATTTGTCATCGGTTCACAATGTGCAACAGCTTCAATGTTGATGATTTACTTTGTTTCTTTAAAAATATTTCAAAGTAAGACACCAGTCCTACAGCAGGAAGGACATCAGTGGACTCTCTACCCTTTGTCTCTCCGATCCTCTCGATGTTTTCTCTCGTCTTGTTGTGCGTGTGACACACACTGAACACGTTGGTCACAACGGTGAGCTGCACTCAGTCGACAGGTAAGCTTGAAACCAATGTGGAAGGTCTGTGGCAGACACTCAGACAATGACACATGCAGACTGACAAAGAGATGTGCAATCGGGATTTATATGAGGTCAACTAGAAATCAAATTAAATTCTTTCCAGAAAGCAGCCACGACGACAGCAATGCAGGCTGACCCTGGACTTGTCCTGACTCACATTATTGTCATCAACGATTTGGCTGTCTTGTCTTCTGTACCCTGCATCCCTTCTGTCTACCTCCTGTCTCCACTGTCTACCATATGACATATCCACTGGCAGCACTGTACTCTTGTCTCTGTCTCTCTGTTTGTACTGTATATTCTAACCTCTGTGTGTGCTGTCTACTCCCCTCTCTCTCTCTACTCACTGTTTATTATTGTTTATTTGTCCCCTTTCTGTGGATGTTATTTGGACACGTGCACGGGTGCTTCCCTGCGTTTCTCAGTTGATGAGATCACATTACAGTTACAACAATCACTGATCCAGTGGGATTTTGTGGCCCATCCTGTAGTCCTATATAAGTGGAGCTTTGTGGACACATTCAGCATCATTTCTTCAACAGCCGGCACCAGCCAGTCCAGTCGACCATCGTCTACCATGTGAGTGAAACTTTATCATCACTTCGCACTTAACATTCTTACATCTATTGCCACATTTCTACATGGCTTGCTCACGTGACCTTCTCTCAATCAGTAGTAAGCCATCCTCAGGTTTTGATGTGGACTATTCGCTCCACGTGCACAGCGTCTGTGCTTGCTACAAAATACAGATTTCACTCGTTGTGGTCGTCGGTCAGTAGGATGACCACAGCTTCCTGCTCGTGACAACCAATCTTACTAACAACTGTATTCGCTGTACCTAATCATTATCTTTGAAAATGTCTGTTCTTCTGACTATCTTTGTGCTTTTTTGTGAGCATCTCTGTCTCTTCGTGGAAATAAAACATCACAATGTCCGTCACTTCTGCAAAGCCAAGAGAAGTTTGATAACAATCGGAACATGTTGCAGACTTTGGCGAGAACAGACAGAAGGAATGTTGGTGTTGCTGCCACTTGTGATGTTGGTGTTGCCGTGTGCCGGACACCAGTGGCGTGTGGTGGACGGCAAACTGATGCACGTGTCACTCGGACAGGCAGGTGTGTGGGGCGTCAACAGCGGTAATACGATTTTCTACCGACAGGTAAGGCGAACACACTAGCACAGTGAGACACACAGACAAGAGTGTGTCATCTCAGACAATCCAAGACATTGAGACAATCATAGGTTGAAACAGACTGACACACGGAGACTGAGTGACACAGGTTACACAGGACAATGAACGGGTACTAGAAATGGTTCAGGGTGCTAAGTTCACGAAATACTGTCAGATATTGAGGTTTGTACTGACTTGCCTTCATAAGGTTGTACAGTGGCTGGCTGGCTTTGGTCTGGCACTGTCCCGTGATGCAGCTGTCCCGAGCTTGCCTTTGTTCCCTTTTGCTAATATCACTATGGTGCACATGGTTAAATATTAACAACATTGTTGGCTGCAAGGGCCAGGCTCAGGCAGGACCATAGATCGAGACAGTGAAAGTGTTTCTAAATGGTTCAGAGTAAATAAATGATATTAACTCTGCTGGACTGTTTGACAAAATATTATTGAGGTTGAAACCAAGGTGATTCACACTTTTGAGAGTTAACATTTGTTGTTATTGCTATTGTATTTGTGTCATTTGCGTTGCACACCGCCATGTTGTATACAGCTGACGTGTTGTAGACACAGACAGGACTTGTACTTTGTGTGAAGGATGTGCTTGCTGTTGTCCTGTCAACCGTCTTTCGCTCAGTAAACTAAATTAACTCGATGTGAACACCAAAAGGCAGCCATCTTGTCGTTGTTGATATTTACAATGTGCACGTTGAGAGCGAGTGAAGGTTAGTGGCACTCGTACATGACAACTGGTTGTACTATACTCGCTGTACACTGTACACGTCATCTTGCTTTGGTCAGAACACCTACAGAAACGTGGGGTCAGATGGCACTGGGTGGCTTCCGGTGGAAGGTAGTCTCAAGCAAATCGCCGTCGGCACCACCAGTGTGTTTGGCGTCAACGGCTACGACCAGATCTTCTACCGAGCAGGCATCACCTCCAAGCAGCCATCCGGAACCACGTGGGTCCTGTTGGATGGAAATCTCAAGCACATCACCGTGTCGCCGGCAGGGGTGGTGTGGGGAGTCAACAGCGCTAACCAGGTAAGTGCTTGACTACGTCACGAGGGCTTTGTTGCTGAGAAAGCTGTTGAGGACGGTTCACGAGGGATGAGCCATAAGTTCGAAACATTTCTACTTTAGATATGTGTGTCAAATTGTAATTTTTGTCTAAACCTTGACATTGAACTGAAATGTTTTGGCTATTCATCCTCTGAGACAGTAACGGAAATGTGGAATAAAAAGTATTGAGAAGTTGACACCTAACTTTTTATTTTGTGCTTCGACGGCTTCGTCGCTAGGCCTCAGACAGTGTTCGGGAGAAGTGGGTTTTCAAGTTTTAGATAAAGTAAAATGTCACTTGTTAGGAAATTAGAGAAATATGCTTGAACTCTTGTTACAAGCCTTTAGGTAGATAATTCAATTTTTGAACTAGACAAAAATTACTATTTCCTATTTCCCCTTCTGATTTATCACTTTCCCTCTCTCTTTTTATAAATCTCTCTCTATTTATCTCTTGACTGTTATATCTTAAATTTTCATTTTGCTTGTATATCGAGGAGCAGTTTACAAATAGCATGGCTACAGACAACTCTCAAAGAAGAAATTATTTTAAATTTTGGAGATTCACCCGTAGTGGTTGATAAGCAATCTAAATCGCTCCTTTTATTCGTTCCTCTGATCACAGCCTCCAGATAAAGTGTTTTATCGTTAGTTCTGTTAGACTCCCTATCAGTAGACTGTCATCCAGTAGACAGCAGAAGACAGTAACCATGACGACTTGGACCGACATGACTGTAGTCGCTCTCTGGGACTAAGTTAATGTGGCAAGTGTAACAGATCTTTTACAGAGAGGGCGCAGAACTAGACAATCCTATCGGAGCTTCTTGGCTGCAAGTCGATGGCGAACTGAAGCAAATTTCTGCAGGAGAATCCGGTGTGTGGGGGTCAATTCAAACGACGACATCTTCTATAGAGAAGGCACTTTTGGCGACAATGGCGTTGTTGGATGTTCGTGGACAAATATTCCCGGAAAACTAAAATACGTCACTTCCGGCTTCGGGACAGTGTGGGGCGTGAACAGCCAAGATCAGATTTTTCGCAGAACTGGCATCACCAGAACTACGCCTGCAGGTAGGTCTGACGCCTCTGGACGGACTGACAAATAATATTCTTCATTTTTATTCTCAGCCTGCTTTGTTAAATCATCATCATCATCATCATCATCATCATCAATCATCAATCAATCATCAATCAATCATCAATCATCATCATCATCATCAATCATCAATCATCAATCATCAATCATCAATCATCAATCATCAATCATCATCAATCATCATCATGAATAATGTAGAGAGGACATCATGTGTGCAGGCGATGACTGGGTGCCTGTCAGCGGCCTGCTAACCATGGTGGAGCAGTATGGTGGCACCATTTGGGGCGTCAACAGTCAGGAAGACATCTTCCTGTCCTCAAGAGACAAATGCTGATGTTCGTGTCACTTCGTCGGCAAGATGCACATCTTCTCAGACTTGTCTTCAAGCAGCCAGCTGAACTGCTCATCGTAACTTTTATGATTCAGCAGCCTCTGCTTGTTCCTCAATAACAATAAAATAATCCAAACTGAGTGTTGTCTGAGTGATGTCTGAAAGGTCGACAGGATCAAACTTTAAATAAGTAGTTCACGTGACTTCAATAACATTTCCAGCAAACTATGTGACCCTTGACCTCAAAATCTGTTTTAACTCCAAAATTTCAGATATAAAACTGTGCTGGTTCTGAAAATCTACCGATTACTAGACTAGAGTTAGCAGTCCTACCACGTGCCCTTACCAACAGGTATTTCTAGTTGTTCAAACTGTGCTAGCTTTTTTTTAATAATGATGAAAAAAAACATCAAGCTACATCATATTAAACCCCAAATAAAATAAATATTGAAAACGGAAGTTGAACACTAATTATTTGTAAGTTTGATAAGCTTACCCTGTTTGCAGCCAACAGCAGCGCAATAAAATGTCACAACAGTCACACTGACAGACACAAAAACAATAAACCATCATGTGCTGCTTCTCTGCTTAAAAGATGAGTTAAGTGTCCGGTGCATCGACATCTTTGTCAGTGTGGTTGCTGTTGTCTGAAGGACTAACCCCTCACATCCACATTCACTGAAGTCACTGGCTAAGTCGTCTACAGTGTCGTCTGCAGTGTCGTCTACAGTGTCGTCTACAGTGTCGTTTACAGTGTCGTCTACAGTGTCGTCTACAGTGTCGTCTACAGTGTCGTCTGCAGTGTCGTCTACAGTGTCGTCTACAGTGTCGTCTTTCCTGATCTAGCCTGCAGACGATAGTCATAGTAATAGCTGTCGACTATGCTCGTGATAATAGCCACATCGTCGTTGTTGTGTGTACATAGTCCAGTTACACATGTGTCTAGTCAGTGTTGCATGTTCATAACTCGGTCTCTGTGGACCATGTGAAGCCTGGACACTTGTGTGAAACATTAATTGTTATACGTGAACAGGATCGTGCTCATGTCTAGCATTAGTCACAATTAGTTTTCTGTGCCCCTGGGGTGTTCTTACACCTGAGCTTTTGGTTTATTGACTCAGTGGTGCTCTCCCCTGACGTGTTTGTTGGCCTCACACTCAACTCCTAACGACAACAGGTGTGTGGGGAGAGGGGGCGGAGTGTGCGGGAGGTGTGGGGGGAATGGCTTAAACTCTGGTCATCCGCTGACAGTATGTATAGTGGGGTCATGACACAAGACAGTACAAGACAAGATCAATTATAATTAACATTTGTAGTAATTAATGATAATAAATAGTTATAATAACTATAATAAGAATTTGTAATAATTATAATAATATTTGTAATAATTGTAATAAATGTTTGCAATACCTGTAATTAATTATTTCGGCGCTTAGGGAGGGTGAGTTCGCACTTTGTCGGAGCAACATACTTTATGAAGATCAACCCTCCCCCAACCCCCACACACCTTTGTTACTGAAAAGCAAAAAGGATGATCCGTGCCCCACAAAACATTTGCAGATGGGTAGCTCGACACCTCAACAGCTTACTTCAGAAATAAGCGAATGCACACACATTTTTTCAAGGGGAATAACTATGGGATGAAAAAGTGGATAGTGAAGCACTGATTACTCCCCTTGCATCGTAAGGTTGCAGGAAAGTGAGTCGACGACAGAAGAGTCTGCAACCTTTCAGGGTGTCTGACATTCTGATTCTTGGGTAGTGTCAATTGGTCTGTATCCTTAGATGTCTACAAAGATATAGTGTTTTGAAATTAAAATTCATTTTCTAGTTAATTTCAATTTACTTTAGAAACATCTTATCAATTCAACTGCAGCTCAAAAAACAACGAGAATTGTGAGCAAATCTGATGAAAATCAAATATATTTAATGGCATACCCCTGCACTGACCCAAAAGAAAAGAAAATACGTGAGAAGAGCAGGGCATGAAGGGGGCAGTTTCTAGTTATATTTGATCATGAAAGCTGCCAGAAAATCACTCCAAACACAATTTAGCGCGCACACACACACACAACACACACATAGAAATGAACGAGTTACAAAAACCAAATGGATAGAGAATTTCTAAATGAAAGCAACCACAACAAATACAAATACATTTTGTGCAAGATCATTAATATATTCATCCATATTCCATTATCTTTACGCTATAATTAATTATCTGAATTGATCATCCTTATCATGCTGTTCATCTATCTCACTTTAGAAGGAATAAACACACAGACGCCCACGTCCAACAATACATCTCATTAAAATTTTGAATTTATTATAATTTGTGTAAGCAGATCACTGTGCATACTCTTAATCACAAGCAAAAGCAAAGAGTTCAGTTTTAGATAATTGTCAGTTTTAGCAGTTTAAAATACACAATTAAGGGAAATATCATTTCAGTATTAGAAATATAAGAATTAATTTTTGGTGGAATATTTTATGACCGTCTATTTCGGGCTCCTGCTCTATAAATGATTGCCAAAGGACTCTCTTGATAAGTGTATCGATCTCCTGTGATGAGGCGCTTGCTCCACCCAGCATCCGCTCTAATCGCTGTCTCTTTCATCTTCCTCCGTTTCCTACTCTCTCTCTCGCAGTCACCCAATAAGCCTGGCACTTTTTTTGTCAGCCTTGCATCCAGTAGAGAAGCTCTCCTCTCTCGCACATCGTAATGCCAGGTCCCAGGCAATCCTCTTCGTGTTCGGCATGTGCTGATTAATGGCTTACTTAAACATCCCCGACTTCTGAAAAAGTTGTTTATAAACGGAAGCAGAGTATTAGAAGACCTCTATTTTAAGACTCGGAGAACTCAAAAATATAGAATAATGATGATGACAACGACGATGACTTTTAGTTGAAGATTTAAAAAAAAAAAAAAAAAAGACTGGAACATGTGTAGTATTTTTCTGTCAAACCTCTCTAAAAAAGATATTCTGTGAGCACGCCTTTTTCACAAGATTTCACACGGTGCCTGCACATGGCACGCGCCGTACCGTGTCAACAAGAGGTCATGTCACGCATGACATCAGACATCACCAGAGCGTGTCGACTACTTTTTCTACAACTTTTGATCGTCCGTTCACCCCTTACTCGCCTTTATGTACCCGTCACACTGAAACAATTTATTTCAATTCCAAACAACAAACTACACGGTTTCTGGAATGACTTTTCCATTCTTCTCTGCCACACTTCTGTGCACTGCTGGAAGGAGTCTTCTCCTGGTCTCCAGTCTCCAAAACGGGGGATCTGTGTCCCCGTCCCCTTGAGCAAACTGTCACAGGGAGCACCATCAGGTGAATAGAGAGGTTGGTGCGGTATTGCTGATGTTCTTCTCGGCCAGGGACTGCCGGATGCTGAGGGCGCTGTGAGCAGTGGCGATGTCATGGTGCAGCAGCCACGGTCCACCCTGTCACAACTCTCGTCTCTTCTCTGAGCGAAGCAACCGCCGCAGAATCTGTTTGTAGACTTGCTGATTGACCAAGATATCATGTGAGATGATCACACAGTCAGCTGATCCCTCTTTGTCCCAGTGCTCCCACGATCCACCCAGTCCTGTCCCCTGTACACAGACCTCGTACACAAGCTCACCTACCACCACGTGTTCACGATGTGCACGTTTACACATAATTCTGCGTGTGGTTGCTCTGCTAGTGAACACACCTCCCGTCCCAAATCCGTTTAGGTCCTTCCCGGCGTGATTCTCTTGACGAGATTTGAATGAGTTTTGGAGGAGAAATAGCGTCCACCTAGAACAAAGGAGACACAGACGAGACTGTGATGTACAGTGACAGCTAAATGCCCTCGTCTTCTCTCGGAGACGGCGTCGTCCGCAAAATGCAATGTCGATAGTATGGCAAATTAAAACAGAAATCAATGTAGATATTCTGCGCCTGTCCGTTTTCCACTTTTTGTTCAGATCATCAAGAAAGACAGAAAATGTAATTTTCCCTCCTTCATCCTAGCTACCTTTCTACAAGGCTTATTAAGCCTCAAGCACATTACGCTGGGAATATATCGAGTGCCGATTTACAAAAATCAGACTTGACAAGAAAATGTCGGGTAGGAAATGCCAAACGTTCTCAAGGAAGTCGGACATGTTAGTTTAGCAGATGCGCGCGCATACAGTTTGCAGATGTTAGCAGTGAGTCATCGTCAGCAGAAATGAGGGGGAAAAAAAAAAAAAACAACGAAAAAAGCAAAAAGTGAGGTTGGGGTAGGAACATAGCTCAAGAAATCCAGCCCCGTACCTACACATGATGGTCGTCTGCCATGATATGCAGCAAATAGCAATAAACAAATTAATTTCAGTATAATACAAGTTTCAATATAAACATAAATCTCTCACAATCAGTCGTTGCGTTAAAAAAAATTAAACAATTGTTTTCGCTTAGGTTACAAAACTGTTTTTAAACTGTTACTTTCGTGTGTTTTTTCCCCAAAGAAATACAGGGTTAGTCAACATTGTGTTAATATCTAAATGACAAAGACCATTAATTAAACAAAAAGATCCTGTGTGCAGGATGAGTTACAGGACTGTCTCGGCTATTTTGTCGGCATTGGTAGCATGTAAATCCCGGAGGCACATTTAGCGGGACCTGGATTATCCCACAATCCGTATGAGTCTTAACACACTTTGGACTAACCCTGTACTTAAATTTCATTTATTTCCCATAGCTGATTTATCCGCTAACTTGTTAAAATAATCTTAATTTGACTACTTTAGAAGCAATAATGTTTCGATAGACTAATATTAAGCCCCACCTGCTGATGTCTAAATGGTTTTTGGTAATCCTGTCTGACAATGACAATGACAATGACAATGACAATGACAATGACAGTGACAATGACAATTCTTTATTTACGAGAGGTAAAATAAACAGCACGGCGCTTTTTTCCATTTAGCCCTCGCCCTTTACAGGGAATGAAAAATAGCTACATAAAAGAAGTAATTAAGCATTATATAAGAAACAAATGTCGTAATCATAAAGAAGGGTGGATATTTACAAGGTGATGGTCCAGAATATCTGCTTGTAGTTAGCCGGCTACACGTGCGCCAGACAGTTTAAACCCAAACAGGGACATTCACTTGTCAGCAGAATGTTTGTGATGTATGAAATATTTAAACATGACAGAGAGGCTGTTGTTAAGTGAACACTACTTTGTGTTAGAGGCTTATTAAGCAGATTGTATATCGTGTTTGTGTTTAATTAAGAAGACGCTGTTGCAGAATGAATCCGCATAAAGCTAGAAGGCCAATAATGAGAAAAGAAAAAAGAAACGAAAAGAAAATAGAAGAAAACATGGCGGCGGAATAATGATGGTTTCTTTCTCGACTTCAACGATTTGTCGTCTGTGAGGACAGCTGCAGTTACCGTTGCCACGTCTGATGGTTTTTAACCGGTAGACAAATGCACGCGCGCCCGCCAACAAAGCAGGTCATCAGCAAACATTGTCCTGGCGGCCAAACAACCAATCAGCGAGCTCCGCCTTCTGACGCCCTCTTCGCTCCTGACGTCTGTCTTGTAAAGGTCAAGGCCGTCCTCTAGCACCCTGTTGAGGGCGGGTGTACACGAGTGTTGCAGCAAACAAGTACCCCCGTGTTTCCCCCCCACAAGCTTGCTATCTCGAGATTTGTGTCAAAGCGAACACGCTCCGTCCATCAGCAACCTTCAGCTTCCGACAGTCCAGCAGGTGACAGCCGCCTTTTGTTTTCTCTGTACCCGCGGGGTGCGGGGTGTCTTTTGTCTCAAGGCCTGTGGGACTTCTTCCTCTACACACGTTCTGCCTGTCCGTCCGTGAGTCCGTCTGTCCGTGCGTCTGTCCGTCTGTCTGCCTGCCTGTCTGTCTGGCTGTATAGACGAGACCACAAAAAGCGAGCAGAAAACAGAGGGATACAGGCCCCAAGTCAGCCAAGGATGGAGTTAATGACTGTTTGTCTGTGTCATTGATCATCTTGTTCACGGCCGGAAGCCCGCGGTGTGATTGCGGCCCCTGCTTTGAGCATGCTGCCATCGTGAGACACAAGGGAGAGCAGCCGCCGATCTGTGGACGCATTAACGCCGACATCGCCTTCTACTGATGCGGTCGCCATCACTGGTGATTGTCTTTCTCTAGCAAGCCCCCATCCTCACTGCTACATCTTGGGTCTGGGTGGCGGGCTGTCCGGCAGGACGGACATGCTGACCCTGACACGATGAAGCGGTCTTGTGAGTTCGTTTCAATAAGAGTTTATTTGTGTGGAGGATTTACGGCTTCATTAGATGGTGGGGGGAGGGTAGGACCACTGGGAGGCTGGTACACACGTGACATGCAGGACATGATAAACACACAGTTCTGTCGTCTGCCTCACAGTCACAACTTGCTTGACCGCTCCTGACACCGGCAAAGCTGCTCCTGGCTGATGTACACGTGTTTGATGAAGTACAAATGTTGTAACAATATCAGTGTACATGAGGCTGCTACACACCAGGGTATCTGACAGTACATACAATGTCAGGGTATCTCACAGTGCATACAATGTCAGGGTATCTCACAGTGCATACAATGTCAGGGTATCTCACAGTGCATACAATGTCAGGGTATCTGACAGTGCATACAATGTCAGGTCCGTGTTTTCTACTCCATCTTAAGCCGGGTATTGAAACATATACTCATTTAAATATACTACTTGGAGTAAGTAAAATAAGATATATAGCTAATGTACATTCATTTTGGAGTCCAAATATAAATACATTTTTATTTACTTATTTTTGTTTTAACTTTGTAAGGAGGTCGTTCTAGAAGTTGCTAACAACAGTCGTAGAACAAATGGTTCGTAGTAAAACACACACAAAGTACAAACATCGGAATCTCGTAGTGTGTGTGTGTGTGTGATATAACCACCCGGGTAGCTCGTGCCGTACAACCAGGGTGTTCCTAGGTACCCGACCCTCTTTGTCCCAGGTTTTGTTTAAAATTATCTTGATTAGTAACCTCACTTCTCAGGTGCATAGGACCTTCGCAGTATGTCACACCTTCACTAGTTTCCGGTGTTTCAGCTCAGTTTGTATTTATGTTTTGTTTCCACATACCTTGCCTGTAATGTAGTGATTTTTGTCATTGCAATTTTCGCATTTGTTATGTTTACTGACAATGTACCCGACTTGGACAATGTGAAGAAGACAAACCGCAAAAGATCTTGAACGGCAAGAAGACTAAATGTCTATGGAGATAAGACTGCAGACAGAAGATGGCAAATGCTGGGAGGTCAAACCACGCGGCTACACAGAAGGGAAATAATTACAAACAAATATTACTTGGATTATGTAATACGCAGTCGTATGTATTACCAGAGAAAGGAATGTCATGTTCTTATTGTGGTGATATTGTAAGTTTTTACAATGAGTCACTCTCACCTCCTAGCCCTATCACGTGACTAGTTTCCATGGCACCAGACCAGGGCTGAGGACCACTGGATGTCAACAAGTTACTATGCTCGTCCTCTCATCCCAACTGCTGCTGCCAGTGTGTTTGCCGCCTCGTGCTGTATTCTGGGACATGGTCTCACAATTGTATCGCAGTCCACGTGTTCATTGGATGTAGCAGCATCCTTAGTCTGGCAAGTATTGTCTCCCTCTCTATGAGGAGAGTTATGCCCCACTTTTCCTCTCGCAGGCTGTAAACTTTGGGTTTTTACAGAAAGTAACTCGTGGGTTTCCGCTGCTGATATTGTAAAAACTCATCTTTGGGAGGGTCGTGGGGTTGTGATTTGAATAAAAGGAAAAGCGGACACAGGTACATGGGGCGGCCTCACGTTTGAGGCTTTCCTCGGGTAGCACTGCCCAGTCCTCTGGTGGAATCATAGTCACTGGCATGTGACTTGTGGTCTATGTGTCCTTTGTCCTTTGTCCTGTGTCCTGTGGCATGTTGCATGTTGTATGTGGTCTGTGTGGTCTGTGACCTGTGTCTTGTGTCCTGTGGTCTGTGTGGTCTGTGGTCTGTGGTCTGTGCCTGTGTGGTTTGGTCTGTGTGGTCTGTGTCCTGTGTCTTGTGTCCTGTGGTCTGTGTGTCCTTTGTCCTTTGTACTGTGTCCTGTGGCATGTTGCATGTTGTATGTGGCCTGTGTGGTCTGTGACCTGTGTCTTGTGTCCTGTGGTCTGTGTGTCCTGTGACATGTGTGGCCTGTGGCCTTGTCATCACACAGTTGTTG
Source organism: Pomacea canaliculata (assembly GCF_003073045.1). Taxonomy (NCBI): domain Eukaryota; kingdom Metazoa; phylum Mollusca; class Gastropoda; order Architaenioglossa; family Ampullariidae; genus Pomacea; species Pomacea canaliculata. Next base: position 608,560 of record NC_037594.1, on the reverse strand, counting down.
CTGTTGGTGTGAAGGCGTCAAACCTCGCGGGGATCGATTGCCTCCCTTCGTTGCCTTGACCCCACCGTCTCCGGCATTTTGTTCCCCAATGGCATTCTTGTCGGAAAAAGATTTTGAGTCGTTGAAAGGCAAATTCGTGCTGCCTTTTCAAGCAGAATGTTTTAAGTCTTAGCCACCCACCCTACCTCCCAACCCGTGTCTCACACAATCTCTTGTCCTTCTAGTGTGGTCGGGGAGCAAGCTTGAAAAAAACTTTGTCTTCTTTAAAAACATCATTCTTGATGAAAAACTGCTAGAGGGACTAATCCCTGGTGGATCATTGTAAATAAAAGTGGTTATGCAAAGTTTATCTAATTTTCACATGGAATACTTCTCCTTGTTCATCAAAGACGAATGTAGTGTGTGTCGGGTGTGTAGCTGGTTCTGTGTTGGTGACAGTGTCAGTGGGCCACCAATCTAATCAGCAAGTACCACAAAAAAAACCTCGAAACTTCTCGTGTCAAAATGTGAGAAGAAAGGAATGCCGACAGCGATTCTTATTTTATCAATGTTGTCTTTACCTCAGGCCCGGCGTTTGAATTAAAAATGCAATTAGATTTTATCTGTCTTATTTTCTATGTTTTTATTGTGTCTTTCCCTCAACACTATATGGCAATCACTCCCCCTCTCCCCACAGTCTCCTCCCGTCGTGCCTTCGTCATGTACATGCATTTTATGGCCATCGACCACAGGAGGAAGCAACTCTGTCCCGAGATTTAACGAGTTTGATTTATTCTTGCTCAGGGAGGGTATATTTCTTGACTGAATGGGTCACCGCGCCAGAGCCTCCCACAGAGAAGAAGGCGGAAGACAGAAATAGAGAGAGAGGAGGAGGAGGAAGAGAAAGCGAGAAGGAAGGGTGGAAAGGCAAAAACAGAGACAAGGAGGAGAAAGCTAGTAGGAAATCTGAAAAGTAAGGATTTGATATATTTGTTGTCCACTCACACCAGCTGGTCAATGAAGAAACTTTGGAGAAGGTCTTCAGTCACCTAACGGAGTGTGCGTCACAGGGTACGTCATGTAGCCGATGCGGGGTGAGCGTCACAGTGTACGTCACGTAGCCGAGGCGGGGTGTGCGTCACGACAGCTCCTGGAGCCAAACCACGTGGAGGTGAGTTGTTGAAGTCTGCAGTTGGCAACTTTTTCAGTTTCAACGTCTCCCCTGCCCTCGGTGAGAGTAGCTACAGTTGCAGGAAGCCTCCTCGTGACGTGACTGTATTTTGAATGTGACACACAATTAGATAAGGAAAAATCAAGAAGAACGTTACAGTCGTGAAAAGACGATTTGAAGTGACATTGCACAAGAGCCCATGCAACAAGATCAACTAATGTGATTCATTTAAGGCTTTCGTCTGGTGGTGAGCCCAGTCTCGAGCCTTTCTCAGTCGTAAACTTCAGTCCCCCTCCCCAGAGATTGTGACAGGTAGGGGGGGGGGACACGACCCAGCGCCTCCCTAAAGCACAGTCCGCTAACTACAAGATTCTGACAGGTGGCGACACTCTCCAGTCTGCCTGGCAGGTCGCCACAAGAGTCTGTCGACCAGTTGAAGACACGAAACCTGCAGGAAGTCCAGCGCCTGGCACAATGCGCTTTGACTGACTTCAGACAGATGAAAATATAAAGGACACGTCAGTCCTGAGTATTTCTCTTTACTTTTCTTTCACCGTTTGTTAATATTATTTTTCTCTTTATTTTCTGCTTACCCATTGTACACTTTCACGTCTGATATGGAATCACGAACATTTTAGTGACGGAAGTGACCTTATCTAGTGCTTAACACCAAACTGCAGCCATCTTAGTGTCATAGGTCATAGGTCATAGGTTGTGTTGTTTTGCACGCACTGACCCACAACTGTGTCTACACGTGGACGATGTGCGTTGGTTTGGATGTGGCGGGGGAGGAGGATGCTGAGTGGTCCATTTACTTCCCATCTCATGTTCTCTGTGTCAAGGAGTGTTTTTATTTTGTGACAAGGACTAAAGCTGTCTCCAATGACCCCGCGATGTTTGCGATGTTTACAACTGACTAAATAATGGTAAACAAGAAGAGTTCAGATACTAGGTTGTTTTACAAAATTATTTTATGTTTTGCCTGTTTATCATTCAATCTCATTAATAAAGTAAAGTACCCGTGTCATTTCTAAGCTAGCCATGTTCACATTTCCAAGCTGCGCGTGGTGTTGTTGTTGTTGCTCGTTACATAACCGCTGCCGTCTGCATGCAAATGGCGGAATAGAAGAATGGATGACAACAAGTGCACGCATTACCTCAGTTTTTAGTTTTAGCAAAAGCACAACGTTTTCTAGAACTTTCCAGACGAATACCCAGCAGTGTTGGCATCACTTCTCTGACTCCCCAGCTCGCTGCCTCTGGAGGAAGTCTTGCAAGTACCCGAGTACCCGAGTACCCGCCTCATTCAGGGTGACAAGCACCAAGCTGGCAGTGTTGCAGTAGCGGACTACATTACTACTGGTACACACACAATGGCTGCATCACAAGTTTATGTTTCTATGACATATTCCAGGTTTGTTCATCCTTGATTACCGACACACATGCTTGCTTCGTGTGACACGTGACCAGCTGCATTCCGGAAGAAGCTTTGAGCTGAGGCTGGGGACTGAGGGCGGCCACAGTGAGTTTATGGAGGGAGACTTGCCGCGAGACTGGTCAGTGTCCTCCGCACTAAATTAACAAAGACAGTCAGGGCCAGCGAGCTTAAGGTCGGGTGGGTCACAGGTCAAACAAACAGTGCAAGTGAAACGCACACTGGACATGTCTGCTGATGTGACGTGACAGCTTCTCACCTCTGGCTCGGTGACGTGTACGCAAAATAACATTTGAAGAGTAAAGTCATTACCACTTTGAAATCTGTATTGACACCAAATTGTTCAATGAGTTATTTATTTATTTATATTTACATTCATCCCTTTCTTGACTAGCAGGTCGCTAGAGAAACAGGTTCTGCCGCCAGCTGGTACCGGCCGGCCAGCTTCAGCTACTACTACTCATGATGATGATGATGATGATGATGATGATGATGATGATGATGATGATGATGATGATGATGATGATGATGATGAGCGACATTTGCTAGGACACTACTGAGTTATATAGAGCACATCACTACAATATTAGCGAGTTATATACAGCACGTCACTACAGCACTAGCGAGTTAAACACAGCACGTCACTACAATGTTAGCGAGTTACATGCAGTACGTCACTGCAATGTTAGCGAGCTACACACAGCACGTCACTACTACATTAGCGAGCTACACACATCACGTCACTACAATGTTAGCGAGCTACATACAGCACGTCACTACAACACTCGTGCGTTACACACAGACAACCCACACGCACTAACATTCAGGAGGTGTGTGGGGGGATGTGGAGGTAGCAGGGGGAGTTCATTACACGCCAGCTTACAGTGCGCGCTGGGGCTGCTGGCTTACTCCCGCTAATCTTGTGGGGACGTAGCGTGGGAGCCAACAGCAACACGAGCTGGTGACGTCACAGCAGCATGTTCAAGACCATTTTTATGCGGTCTGGCACCGGGGCCCTAAGTCTGACTGGCCACAAACTGCTGCGTCTCTGGTTTCTCCGCCAGAGCTCGCTACGTCACGGACTGGGGGAGGATTTAGAAGATTAGAAGAAAAGGTTCGCCGCAATCATTTCTTTTTCTTGCATCCGCGATGTTCGTGGTAATACAACTCTGCACATGTAGGTGCAAGCAAGCAGACAGGCGAACGTATCGGCAGACATACAAAGTAGGAACTGAAGTACGTGGTCAATGATGACGAGAAGCACATGACAACGTATTAACGTGGTAATCACGTAGTACTGTCAGATGGAGGTTTGGTGGCCTAGTGGAAGGTGGGAGGGAACTAGATGTGTCCGCGAGAAAGTAACTCCGGCTTTGGAATCTTTTAAAACCAATACTTGTTCGTCCTGTGGAGACTTGCTACCATTGTGTCTGAAGCTACCACAACTACAACTGTGCACGTCACGTGGTATGTGGGGGCAGACTTTGAAGACAGTTAAAAACGGATTAAAAACATGAAATTCTCACGGCACTACTAAGTGTGACATATTTATATGATTATATATTGCGTGCTGATCACGTGAAGACAAACGTAACCACGTTTATAAGATGACATGACAAGTGGATGAGAGAGAGAGGGAGGAAGGAAACATAACTGGCAAATTCGCGTGCAGTGACTGCAGCATCGTCCCACACCAAACAAGAACATGGAGGCAATCTTGCAGCAAAATGAAGTTTTACGAGCAAATAACGAGTGTGACCTGTCGGCCTCACATTTGTCACGTGGCATTACTACCGCGGCCCACAAAATGCAGGAGGATAATTCTCTCAGAAAACGAGAAATTCAAGTGCGTGTCGTCCTATCGGAGCTAATCCAGCTTGAACGATTGAATCTGTCTGTTATCGCCATGTCATCTAGCTTCCTCACGTGACAAACGATGGCCAAAGGCGCATTATCATTTTATATTTGTGTTGACACAAACAAACAACCAACGCCTCCAAACGCACGTGTGAACACAGTGAACACACGATGTTACAAACAGACGATGCTCTTAGTCAGTATTCTCACACCTTCACTTGGTTAATTAATTTACAGGGTAGCAACCAAGTAGACAAGCAGTATGGACAGAGGTCAAAGAATGGAGAGGAAAGATGGTTGTGTGGAATGGTCAGCCATCACGTGACTTCACATACAAGGTCTGAGCTGTGGAACTCCTTCTCAATGCACGGTGACAAGAGAGCACGTGACCCCTGCTTTACATGCACCCTGTACAAAGGTTGATCATCTCAAGAGGATATTTCAATTCAAATGAATGAAAACAACAACAGCTGTGGTGTTGATAGTGTAGAGCAAAGTGCGAGGGCTGATAGCGGAGTGCATTTGCAGTCCTCAGTTCGCTCCCCTCTACCACCAGATGGTGCTTGTGGACACAAAGCTACAACAGCGACAAGAACAAAGACAAAGAACATGCGCGGCGTCTAGAGACTGCGCAGCAAGATGGCGGAGGTGTGCGAGACAGAGACTGCCACAGAGTGGGGGGGGGGGGGAGAAGGGGGGATTAATGGCTGTCGTCACGGATGGTCAATAGCAGGATGAAACACAAGCCACTGGCCAGGCTCCTATACACCCCAGAGACCAGAAGGTGAAAGGTCAGACCTTGAGGTAATTAATTGGTCTGCTCTCTAAGGCTGCAGGTAGAACTCCAGAAGGGAGGAGGGAAGTTACAAAATAGGTTTCCATGTAGAAGTGGGGATTGTGGAGAAAGAAGAAAATGGGTAAGTGGGTTTCATTCGTCTGAAGAAGAGGAACTCTGGCGACACGGCCATGATTAAATTATCAAATGTCATCAAGGAGATGAAAGTAGGAAGAGCTGTTGATGTCGGGGGTCAAATGTCCTCAGCGAACCTATTAACAAAATGTTGATTAAAATGATCGTAGGCACAGTTAATCTCAGGAGCAATGGGTGAGACTGTTAGTGCAGTGTGAGATAAGTTTGGTGTGACAGTTACAGGTAACATCATCCTGTCAGCACACTGCACAGACTGTTGAAGAGGTCGTTGGCGATGGCGCCATCTGACTCCATCGAGAGCACTGACCGAGTGTTGACGGCTGTTCGTGTCGATCATGGCGACACTCAGTGGTTCCAGTCATTAAAGTCAAGGCAATGAGTGTAAGGAGAGTATTAAGAGATTCACCACAGAAGAGTTCTGAACTCGATATCGGAGACCACGTGCTGAGTACACCTTAGTCTCTCGCAAACAATAAATGATTAACGGCTACACCGACACAGCAGCTACACGTAATGATTCGGTTTGATTTTCTATAACACTTCAAACAAAAATCTTTTTAATGCTAGAAAAAATTTATTTACAAAACTACAAATTAACATTCGAAAAGACCACGAATACTGAGCATTTTCCGAAAATTTATTTCTCCGGCAAACCCTGCAACAGTCAATGTATTCTCGACTTTCAAGTAGCCAGCGTGTTTGGGTCGTGCTCTGCTCAACTACACGTGTGACACTTGCTGGCAAATAGTGACACACTGGTGCCAAGAGTGTGATGCACGTGTGGCAGGTACTGCTGCAGACTTTCTGTCTCTCAGCTTCAACACCTGAACACATCCGCGCGACCTCCACTGCACTCGGGCTGCTAGCAATCGTGTGCTCTACCAGTCCATCGCTTCAACCAAACATTATTTCTGGCAAGTTGGTAGTGAAGACACTTGCTCAGCTCTGTAAGTTCATCTTTCATCTTGCAGAATTTCCTCCCTCCTCCCCTGGGTTCCCTCTGCAGGACGTGGGTGTCGTGACCTCTAGCGCATGCGCTGTGCTGCCAGTCACACGTGAAGCTGTGATGTTAGTTGTTACAGTCTCAGTCTCCCGTCAATAATAAGCAAACAGAGAGAAAAATAAACAAATAGACTGTATCCGTGTTGCAGTTATCCCAAGCTAGTGTCTGTAACAGTTTTACAGTTTCAATTGTTAATAATGTTGAGTTCCAGTGATGTTGTGGTCAACACAGAAGACACGTGGAGTCGGGGGACCACAGCCAGGACCGCGGGGAGGGGACACAGGTCTGGATGATGAGTTGCAAGCAGTTGTTTACTGTTTATTTTGTGTTTACTCGTTCAAATAAACCACACCATTAGACAAGAAACCTATTTGTGTTGTTTGAGTAGAGGTGACAAAGCCATAGTGTGTTGCCAAGTGCTGGAGTCAGTCACAGCAGTTGGCGCAGTTTCCATGTCTAGTGTCATGACGAGTGTCCATCTTCGTCAGTGTGTGTCAGAGAATGAACTCTGCGCTGAACTTTGTACGAAGCCTGGTGTAACATGACAAGTGTGAGAACACAGCTTGTGTGACTGGACTGCTGGCAGACGATGTTGTACAGTTAACTACTCAAACGAGGCTGGCGTGTACAAAGCTTCCGGTGTAGTCACAGTCATTGTTACGGCTCGCCGAGACTAACAGCGGAGAACTTGGCAAGAGGCTAAGTGTTGGTCTCGGCATTGCGCAGGCGCCAGGTAGTAGAAGCAGTTCTACCTGTTACATTCACCGTGTGACTGGACTTGTGATGTGAAGAGCATCACTTGCAGCCTGCATGAAGTTTCTCAGGTGACATGTGCGCTGGGAGCAGCTTTTGACTACAGACCTTTCCTCTCATGTGACATGCTGTGGTGCGTGCATGTCTGTCGGTAGTAAAATAAGCATCAACACAATTTGCTTCTGAACTAGATGCCGGAGCTAAAGGTAGTCTGCAACTGTCAGCAGACAAAAGAAGTAGCCGTGGACCATCTGGCCAGGACCAGACAACGATATGCTTTGAATAATGCTCAGACACTTATTGTCACACATCTCTATATTTACACCAGTCTAATCATCACGGAGTCCAGCGCTTAGCTCCGATATTTCAAAGACAAAGGCCAGGATTCTAAAGGTCAGTAAGACAAGGGTCACATTCATGGCTGCTAATGTCTGGCCGGAGATTGGCGAAGCCGACGACGACCTCTCAACAACTTTCAAATTGCATTAGTCCCTCTCACCATCAACCCCAGAACTGCAGTTACACTTTTATTCTGCCCACCTCTCTACTGGCGCTCCTTCCTTCTGCAAAACATTTATACTTCTTGTGCTTCTCTACCATTTTGTCTGAGGTCAACTGTGGCCACTTCGTCTTCAGTGCTACTGTCCCTGCTAGTCTCCCCCGCCCAACTCTCACCGATTGCCATCCCCCTAATACAACTCCTGTCTTCATGAGGTTTCGGTCACGTGATGTTCACATCGTCCGCATTCTTCCCATGCTCTCTGACAGCAGTTTAGTCGCCTTGCGGTCAGGAGGGCTGGACTTTCAGAATGTGATGGCCACAGCTCCTGATGTGCTAGAGTTTGGTCAAGAGCCAAAGGTAAACTCAAGGCTGTGGCCACGGTCTAAAACGTTCAAAAATTATATTTAATAATGACTGCAGCGCACGAGAGCAGTGCCTGGAGAAATAAATGATTCTTTCTTTACTTTATCACCACTTAATATTACTACCTCGGTTGCCGATGTTTGCAAAAAACGAAAAATTCCAGTGACGTCGACCGCTGTGTCCTTCCGCCGAGAAACCGCGATAGCTTCCCGAGACTGGGAGCAGACGATCTGGTGTGACGTGGCCAGGACAGGAAGTGGCAGCCATTGCTAGCATGGAATAAGATGTCTGTGAATAACATCTAGCCTTATCACCTCGCACCTTTCGCATCAGTTGATCCTGGGATCGACTGGCCATGGAAATCTGTGGACAATGAAAGGCTGGAGCGGATGAAAGACAAAGGGAGGACTACAACACGTGTAAGGTACACTAACACCTCGCAATGTTTCCAAGGAATAAAAATGTGTGCACTTGGACGGTTGATTATCTCCTGATCTACTAGTAGTACAGTGCACACGTAATGTTTATTATATGTGTGTGTGTATATACACAGTATGAATATTACAGTTCGCTCTGTAGCACCTGAAGCTGGAGTAGGAGTAATGGCTGCTAATACTCTTTGCGATATTTGCTTTGAAATTATGTATAGTTTAAAATTTTCTGTTCGCAATTTAAGTTTAGGAATACGTGGATTCTTCCCATTTATCTGTCCACAGATGTATGTGTGAACTGATCACAGCAAACAGAAGGAAAAGAAAAGCTGATTTTTAAATTTGTTGATTGAAGAGCAAAGATCGCATTGAGAAATGTTACCACCCATGGAGGCGTCACTGGAAATTTTTGTTGAAAATTCTTATTTACTTAAATTGTTGTCATACTTTTTATATTGTTGTTACTTTTAGGATGATTTGAGCTAGTGTGCTGCAATAATTTCAGTACAAGGCGTTTACTCTGACCACAAGATGTTTACTCTGACCACAAGATGTTTACTCTGACCACAAGATGTTTACTTTCACCACAAGATGTTTACTCTCAGCACAAGATGTTTACTCTCCCCACAAGATGTTTACTTTCACCACAAGATGTTTACTTTCACCACAAGATGTTTACTCTCACCACAAGATGTTTACTCTCACCACAAGATGTTTACTCTCACCACAAGATGTTTACTCTCACCACAAGATGTTTACTCTCACCACAAGATGTTTACTCTCACCACAAGATGTTTACTCTCACCACAAGATGTTTACTCTCACCACATGATGTTTACTAAGCACCAGGTGTCGCAGTCTGTCGGCTCCCAGAGTTTAGTAGTTTAGTAGCTGTCGACTCATCTTGTGGTTTACTGTCTTCTCAAGTTTCTGTCAATTGAAAACTTACGAAAACTTTTATGAGCTCCCTTCGCCACGTTTTGTTTTTGGCATTCGGGTGGCACCTCACTTGTTCGTTTGGCTTGGTAAAGTCTCGGGCATACGTCATAAGGTCAGGTGACGGAGAACGAGCCCGTGTTGTGCTGTGGGATTTGTTTTATTAAACACAATATTCTATATAACCTTCAACGTTTTGCATATAAACAGACACGACAAATAGATGAGAATGGAAATGGTCTCACGCTTGTAAACAGCGATTTTAAACAGTTTATTTTAGCTTGATGTCACCTTTCTGCCTTAGCTCATAATTAGCCTGTGTAATTAGCCTGTGTAATTAGTGTCAAGCAATCAACCATGGCTACCAGCTCTGTGCTATCAGTCGCTGACTTTTGTCACTTGTGTTTGCTGGAAGCTTGCTGCAAGATATGGTGAACAGACTCGCAATGAGGCAGTCGACAGTCAGGCCAATGCTTGTCTGAAGGTAAAAGTTTTTATCGCAGTCATCTTGTTGTCAGGAGGAGAGAGGAGGAGTGAGGAGGAGTGAGTTCTTCAAACAAGTGAACCCTGAGTTGGCTCAACTGCCACACTCACGGATACATCTACTCACTCTACATGTACGTGGATCCAAGCCCACACTTGAGTCTCTGGTTGTATTTACACAAAGCGACAGCCAACCACACAGGCGTGCAGCCAGACAGCAACACACAGACCTCTGTCCCCCAGTCTCTTGCATCAGAGTGAGATAAGTGGGAGGAGAGTGTACAGTAAAGACTACTTAATCACGTGTCCTGTTGCTAAAGTCGTTATGTTGCGCCGTCTGCGACTGTGTAATCTCAAACGGCTCGATATCCATTCGGAGCATTTCTCACACTTGTCATCTTCACTTGGCGCACTCTTCTGACAAGGCCACAGCCCTGACCTCTACCATGCCACGTGACCACAGACACAGGCAGCGAGTGTCGCTGATTATTACTCACGGCCCAGCAGCCAGAATATAAACAAATGGACACGTGGCTCCTCCCTACGTGCGTACATATGTGTAGGCAGGATGAGCCACTCTAGTCTAGCAGGCGGCGCTGTGTGTCGGACTGAAGGAAGTCCAAGAGCAGTGAAGTCACAAGTGTTACTAATCGTTCAGTTACGGTTCTCTGTGAGTCAAAACACACTTTATTGAGATAAATGTCAGCTCCGAACAATCTCAAAAACCCAACCATTGATTGTGGTTGTAATGCCGCGTGTGCGTCACCTGTGTACGTCACGTGTGTGTGTGTGCATCACGTGTGTGGACGACAAGATGTCAATGGACTCAAGTCTCCTGATGAAGGCAGCGACTGGACTAAACACCGACTGCTTCTATACACCTGCAGTGTGGCGATGTGGGAGGAGAGCAGACGATGTGGAGGGCGTGGTGATGACCACAGCAACAGGTCAGTGAGGGGGGGACGGTGCAGGGGGGGGGGATGTAGTCCGCCATTAGCCTGCAGTAGCCTCGTCATCACACTTCTTGAAGCGTCGGCTGTCAGCTGCAAGCGCCCTTATCTTGTTAGCTCAGTCCCTCCATGTTTGTTTGACTCCCACAGGCGCCGGCCTCGGACCGTTAGTCACACCGCCCGCAGTACGTGCCTGCATGTGTGCGTGCGTGTGTATGTCTGTGTGCACGTGCATGTTCGTGGGAAAGCACGTGCTGGAATAATTGTGTGTGTGTGCGTGTTCCTGCTGTAACGTATGTGTACCTACTAAATGGTCTGAGTAGTAGTTCCTTCTGTTGACTAACAGGATCAGCTCTTGTGTCACCATGCTGAACATGACGCGTCACGCTCGTGTGACGTCACAGCACGTCATCGGTAGCCACTCCGCCATGTACCTGGTTTGTGTGACGTCACAACACAGCAGTACAGTTGCTGTCGTGTGACGTCACCCGCGGTGTATGCCCTCTGAGCGCCAATCTCCATCAGGCTCCCTCAACAAGTGCTCTTCCCTCTTTGACTGGTGAAACTCACGTCAACTGCTTTGTGCCACTGACATCAAGTGCCATAAGTAACTGACATCAAGTGCCATGAGTAACTGACATCAAGTGCCATGAGTAACTGACATCAAGTGCCGTAAGTAACTGACATCAAGTGCCATGAGTAACTGACATCAAGTGCCATGAGTAACTGACATCAAGTGCCGTAAGTAACTGACATCAAGTGCCATAAGTAACTGACATCAAGTGTCATGTGCCACTGACATCAAGTGCCATGAGTAACTGACATCAAGTGCCATGTGCCACTGACATCAAGTGCCATGAGTAACTGACCAAGTGCCATGTGTAACTGACATCAAGTGCCATGTGCCACTGACATCAAGTGCCATGTGTAACTGACATCAAGTGTCATAAGTAACTGACATCAAGTGTCATAAGTAACTGACATCAATGTCATAAGTAACTGACATCAAGTGCCATAAGTAACTGACATCAAAGGACGTTGCTGCCTACAGTTGCCGACACCCAAGTGCAAAAGGCTGTTAAACTCCTACAAATGTCTCCACTGCTGTGCAGGATGTGCAGGATGTGCAGGATACGGACCGCTGTGATGTGCGGATTCCGTTTATTCCAGCAAGCACACGTAGAGAGGGTTTATTTTTGAAGAGGTTGAAGGTCATCCCATGACCTATTCAGGGTCGTTAGGGAGCGAGGTGTCAGAGAGTTCACTTCTCTGGGAACCAGCTTCACGTGAGGGCGGCGGCGATCTCGTCTCCCTGCTGCCTGACCCTCCCTGACCCTCCATGGAGTCAGGCACCATTCCCGTCAGCTGAGTCGCCTGGGGAAAGTTTTTGCGCTAGTCGGGCATTGAACCTCGCGCACTCAGTTCGAAAGCCAGCACTCTAACCACTCGGCCATCCACTTCCCTCCCTTTTCTTCTGTAACCAATCACGTTGTGTTGTCAACAAAGCTTCCGGTTTAGTCGCAGTCTTTGTTACGGATCGCCAAGACTAACAGCGGAGAACTTTGCAAGAGGCGAAGCGTTGGTCTCGGCAGACAGACAGCCGTCCACCTACACGCGTCCAGGGTAAGAAGTGTAGTCACGTGACTACTACTCACCGTCCGCTAGTGCTCGCGCCAGCATGCACACCATCACTTCGCCTGCGACTGTGAAGAAGCTCGATGTTGGCAAGTTTTCTCAGCAGGTCGCCCAGTCTTTTGACGGATTTCCAATATCTTTCTTGTTAACTTTTTCTTTCTTTACTCTTCTTTTTCCTTGGCTTCAGCCATCTTTTTTCTTCAGTGCCACGGATTTTTATGACATCGTCAGTGTCATGCGCTGCTCCTCGCCCTCCCCAGAAGACTACTAAAATATTATTCTGTGGCCAGTCATTTCGTGCCTGCCAGGGGAGAACAGGTGCAGAAAGATTTCCAGAGATATGCGCCCGCATGCATTCTGTGCAGAAGTACGTGGACTGGTGAAAAGATTCTCAGTTCTCGTGCAGATAACTCTCATCTCGCTACAGACGCCATTTCAAGCAGCGCCCTGCGTATGAGCTGATTTGTCTCCCCTGATATGTTCCCACTTTTTTCCCCGGCAGCCATTTGCATAGGTTTCAGGGGCACGAACCACGAAACAGTTTTTATGTGCAAAATTAAGCTCTTCGTGCTGACAGATTAAAAGCATTTCCGTGCCTAAAAATGATGGCAGCCTCGTTAGTGAGAGTTAGTTTACTTTTTTTTTTAAAGAGGAACATGTCGACCTCAGTGTAATGGGCCTCGAGCTGGCAGAGACGATTGGCGGACGAGTTGTGCTCCGTGTGGGAAACACACCCTGGTGGTGAACATCGTAAGTGGCGTGAGTCTCCTCCTCTCAATATTCTCCAATATTTAAAATCAAATATTTAAAATGAAATACTTCAAGCGGAACGCCAGCAAGCAGCCTGCAGCGTGTGACAGCGGTTGAGTGAACACGCTCACTGTTCACATGGCTCCCCACAGATGAGCTGATCCATCCTGTCGTCTAGCCTGCAGTTAGCCGTGTGTACCTAGTAACCTCTGTCTAACTACATGTGACAAGCGAGACAATGTGTTGCTTGGATGAGTTGAGACTACAGTCGAGTCCCATGTGTCTCACGGTGTTTTTTCTGAAGCTGCCACTACCGTGCTATTGTCGTCACCATGACTACCCAAATCATCATCTTCCCTCTTCAAAATTCTGGTTCCTTTGACGGACAAAAAAAAAAAGGAGAAGAAATGATAACCCAAAATTGAGGAGGAAGTGCACTAGGATGTTCAGCTTGCTCTCAAGGGAGGAAGAAGTGTTCCCCCCGCGGCCTCCATGAGACCCCCTGCCCCCCAGCAGAACAAACGTCACGCGCTTGAGGCGGTCAGCCACCCGACTGTCCCACTGGCCAACTGGTCCAACTGGCCCACACCAACCAGGGCCAAACAGCTGCTGCAGTTTGAATACCAACAGAACGAAAGTATATTCACAGGGTGTTGGCAAGGACTTTGCTGTAGTTTAACAAACAGAGAAGCAAACAGTGTTTGCCGAGGGCGTTGATGTCGGGTGTGTAGGTGTTGGTCACAGGCCTGACGAGACGGGGACATGGGAGGGGGTGTCGTGTACCCGGGACCTCGGCTGTGAAGGGGACCTGGCCTTGGTCAGTGCATTTTGTCCCTTTTCCCTTGTTTTATAGAAAGGTTGATGTGGCATTCCTCACACTTACATTTGTTTACTGTAAAGCGGGGTACTACAGGGTGGATCCTTACCACCATTTCCCTCATTCACTAACCACTGACGTGTAAACAACTCCATGTTGATGTTCAAGTAGTGATGTAGATCTTAGTGCACTCGTTGTAATGTTTGCAGTCCATGTTACCTTAGTGAATGAAATGTAGATATTGACAATGGAATGGTGAGCATATTACAGGATACTGGGCAAAGAATTTACAATTACAATTACCGGGGCAGGAGAGGTCGTCTGCCCCGGGGCCCGTGCTGGCCTGTCGGTGGCCCTGAGTGGTCACATGCTGTCGAACCAAGGGAACCAAGTTCTTTATCCACAGAGGAACGATGTGTGAGTGGCAGGTAATCACAGTAGCCATCGCTGTCATCGTCGTCACCAGAGTGTGTTGATAACATACATCTTCATCTCAATCCGACACTTAGCTCTGACCTCATTGGTTCCTTGACCTTTGTACCGTGACTTCCTTAGTCTGTGTTACATCTGTAGCGGACAGTAACGCTGATTACTGTAACATGTAATATATGTCTCTTGCTACTTTATATGTAACACAGTCACGCAGGTTACGTTTATAGAAACACTTTACACACGTTGACTTTACACACTTGTTGACTAGCGACCTCATCACACTCGAGCCGCCCTGCAGCTTGACTAGAGGATCTGTTAGTCACAGAGGATCTGTTAGTTAGTACCACAGAGGATCTGTTAGTCACAGAGGGTCTGTTAGTTATTACCACAGAGGATCTGTTAGTCACAGAGGGTCTGTTAGTTATTACCACAGAGGATCTGTTAGTACCACAGAGGGTCTGTTAGTTATTACCACAGAGGATCTGTTAGTCACAGAGGGTCTGTTAGTTACAGAGGGTCTGTTAGTTAGTACCACAGAGGATCTGTTAGTTACAGAGGGTCTGTTAGTCACAGAGGGTCTGTTAGTCAGTACCACAGAGGGTCTGTTAGTTACAGAGGGTCTGTTAGTCAGTACCACAGAGGATCTGTTAGTCACATAGGATCTGTTAGTACCACATAGGATCTCTCATTTCTTTTCTACATTCGTTCTCTCAATGTTCTCAACTGTTGATGCAGCTGCTTTGCCATTCATTGTTGTGCAAACCGGAAGTGACAGCCACGTGGTCTGCAGTCTCACGTCTGTCGCCCGTTGGCAGGTGCGTTACTTGGAGCCTGCAGCAGGTGGGCGCTGTGTCCGCCATGATGTCTGTCGGAGTCTTACACCTGTCTGCTTGGTGCTGGGGTGTCATCAGGTGCTCCATGTACAGTTTCCTGTCTCACGCTCATGGTTGTACACGTGTCTCTGTTTTATTATAACTGAAGTCGGTCTGTGTGGTATGTGTGTGGTATGTGTGGTGTGTGTGTGTGTGGTATGTGTGTGTGTGTGTGGTATGTGTGGTATGTGTGTGGTATGTGTGGTATGTGTGGTGTGTGTGGTATGTGTGGTGTGTGTGGTATGTGTGGTATGTGTGTGGTATGTGTGGTATGTGTGTGGTATGTGTAGTATGTGGATTTCATGTCCTCTTTCTTTGCGTATCTCCCTTTCTTCTGTAAAGCTTATGCGACATTTGTAAAGTAGAGAAATGTAAATATCCTCCTCCTCCTCCTCCTCCTCCTCCTCATCATCATCATCATCATCATCAAGACACTATGACCTTTATCACACTTCAGTTCCTTTAGCACTGGAAGGCTCTATTCATTGTTATTTGCAGCTTTGTTGTGCTCACAATATTTAACTTTCGTCCTGTAGGAGAGGCTTCAGAAAACTTCTTGTGGAGTGAGCCTTGTAGATGCAAGCTGGTAGATGTGATGGTAGATATGATGGTAGAAGTGATGATAGATGTGATGGTAGATGTGATGGTAGATGTCAGATGGTAGAAGTGATGGTAGATACAAGCTGGTAAATGTGATGGTAGACGTGATGGTCAGATGGTAGATGTCAGAGGGTAGATGTGATGGTAAATGTGATGGTAGATGTGATGGTAGATGTCAGATGGTAGATGTCAAATGGTAGATGTGATGGTAGATGTGATGGTAGATGTCAGATGGTAGAAGTGATGGTAGATACAAGCTGGTAAATGTGATGGTAGACGTGATGGTAGATGTCAGATGGTAGATGTCAGAGGGTAGATGTGATGGTAAATGTGATGGTAGACGTGATGGTAGATGTCAGATGGTAGATGTCAAATGGTAGATGTGATGGTAGATGTGATGGTAGATGTCAGATGGTAGATGTGATGGTAGATGTGATGGTAGATGTGATGGTAGATGTGATGGTAGATGTGATGGTAGATGTGATGGTAGATGTCAGCTCTGTGTGATCCGTGAAATGTTCACGAGTCTGCAGACGCTCTTCATGCAAAAAACGTTCAGCCATCGCCTGAAGGATTTTATTTGGAATAAACAATAAAACAAACCAAAGCATAATAATTTTTAAAAACCTGCCCCCAGATTCTGCATAAAATAAAAAGTTTGTGAATTCAAAGAAAAATGCAAAAAAGCTGATCAGAAATTCTAGGAGGACCCGACAGACCAGGGTGGCGTATTTTTCTAAATCATTTTGAAGAAATGCACACTTTGATAATGAAAAAGCATCATTGATTCAAAAAAGCTTTCTGCGAGCCTCTAAGAGGAGGCGGCCTGAAAGGAACTGGCAGTTAAGGCTGTTCCTTCTCCCTCCCTCCATTACACCAGCACAGCCCAGCGCCACTGGCGTCCTCTAGCGGCTTGTCGTCTTGACACTCAACTCGTGTATTTGCTCTGAGGCCAGGACGAAGATGATGGGAGGAAAACAACTGTCCTGACTCGTTTCCACTCTTATCTATCTTCTGCAATGGTTTCGGCTTCGCTCCCCTTCAAACGTCTTCTCCGCTGTGCCGCCATCTCGCTCACTCCATCTCCACTGCAGCTGCATGGCGAGCTCGGCACAAAGATGGAGAGCACTCTCTGTCACGTGACATCAGCTCACGTAGAAGAAACAAGTGGAAAATACATCAACCAGGCACTTGGTACTTACTGTCGACTTGACTAGTGTGTTGTAAAGCTTTAGTAAACAAACAACTGCACGGGCAGCAGGTGTCTGTCTGTCTGTCTGTCTGTCTGTCTGTCTGTCTGTCTGTCTGTCTGTCTGTGAGAAAGAGAGATATTACCGATGGCTGACATGCAAATATTCACAAACAATCCTGTCTCTATGTCCGAGTTAAGGCGAAAGAGAGGGACGAAGGAAGAGGAAGTGAGGGAAATAGAAAGAGTAGAAGAAAGGGTCGCTTGGGAGTGAAGTGACGTGTCAAAGGAAATTACAGCCTGTGACGCCAGTAAAATCTCTCCATCAACCTCAAATCGAGGAACAATTTTCTTTTTTTTGAGAGAGAGAGAGGAAGAGTTGAAAGTATAATTCCTGTCAGTGATGGGCGCGTGTTAAACTAAGACTGGTGATGAGATTGCATGTGCACAGGCAGCAGCCGCAGACACAAGTTACATTCTCTGCCACAAAGGTCACCGGGGGCAAGGTGCCATGAACTCTCCATGACCCTCAATGACGTCATCAAATTATCAAGATTAATTGACATTAATGGAGAGAAGCTCGCCTCGCAATATTTGGCTCTTGGGTGGAATTTCGGTCTGCCTTGAAGAGGGAAAAAGTCAGGAGGGGAAAATTGGGGGAATGATAATGAGGGAATGATATTTCCTTGACACACATTTGCAACAGCATACTCACTGAACTTTCTTCCTTTTCTGTTCTAAAAACTTCCATGTCTGCTTATGTAAAAAAAACGGTCCACTCTGTGATTATTCGGCTTAGGTTCTGAGGAAGACAAATGGGAGGAGAGTCGCTCAAGCATGTTTGAGTCTCGAAATAGCAGTTGTCCTCGGGGAACAGAGTGGGGAACAGTTGGCACCGTTGTCTGTAATCTCAAGACAGCTGTTCCACCAAAGCTGCCGTGAATGTGTGTCCCACAGACTTCCAGCTTCACGAGCATGGCCACCTCCTACTTATGGGAACATATTTATTCTTTGGAATACAAAAATATAACTGGGGAACCAGCAGCTAATCAGAAATAAAACAGACAAAAACTGTTGTAACAGCAATGATCTTCGCGAGCGTACAGGGCGAATAGAACACACTCACCATCTCGCTTTTTATACTGTCTTCTTCTTTTACTATTTTTGTTTGTTTTTTGTTTTTTTGAGGTTTTTGCAGGTGGCGCTGTGGCGTAAGGAGCTGGGAATATTCACAGCACGCTGGTTCATTCCTCACCTCCTAGAGAGGAGAGCAATTTAGGAGAGGCGTGCAATCCCCTTATTATGTGCCTCCACGCCACCAGCCGCAATCACCGCCGCTTCTCGCATGCACGTGAAATCCGTGTAACACCATTCACCTCTGACCCCGTAAACCGCTCGCTTTTAAGTTGCCAGGTGATGCAATCCATGCGCGTCACGTGACGTATATCGATGTTTGTATGTCTACTCGGATTACGTCACAGAAATGTCTGGTCTGTTACACTGAACTCTCGTCTGTTACACTGTAATGGCTGTCTGTTACACTGTAAACTCTCGTCTGTTACACTGTAATGTCAGGTTTGTTACACTGTAAACTCTCGTGTTACACTGTAATGTCTGGTCTCTTGCACTGTGATGTCTGTCTGTTACACTGTAAACTCTCACTGTGTTTGTTACACTGTAAACTCTCGTGTTACACTGTAATGTCTGGTCTCTTGCACTGTGATGTCTGTCTGTTACACTGTAAACTCTGGTGTTACACTGTAAGGTCTGGTCTGTTACACTGTAAACTCTCGTGTTACACTGTAATGTCTGTCTGTTGCAATGTAATGTCAGGTCTGTTACACTGTGAAGGTGCAGGCGCGAGCGGTGATTGCACTTTCTGTTGGCCTCCTACAAGTGAGCAGTTTGTGAGTGAAGCCATGTCGTGCCGTGAAGTCTCGCTCACAAAAACCGTTGAGCAACTGTTTAATGGCGGCAACACGTGCTTGCAGCGGATTTGGCGCTGATCGCTCCGAAGGGAAATGAGCTCCCATCCATCAAAGGCGCTCTCACACCTAGGATTAGCCTCCCTGGCCATACCTGTGCCATGTATCCCTGTAGCGGAAGGAAGGCTTAGAGTTGTCGTAAGAGGGAACCGGATTTTGTTAAAGCACGCATGCGCAGAAAACAGATTCGCAATGGAAGAGGAGGGGAGCCAATCACAGCTTTCCAAGCTTGATGACCAACCAGTCGCAGCTACACGACCGCGAGTTGTCCATCTTGTCTCCAGCGAGAAGGGGAAGGTCGTCTGTGTTGGTGATGTCGTCGTCGGCACCGACAGGACAGTGAGGAGGGCGAGCAGAGAAAACCCACAGCCCGCAGTCTGTACCTACAAGTCGCGATTGTCAAGATGGAGAAGACACCGGATGACCACGACCAGACTGACAGACGAACCTGCCATCCAGTGAGTAACATTGATGACAAACAGCTCAGTGGCCATCTTGCAGCTGGACTTGCTCATCTGCTGTGACCCCTCGCGACACTTTGCTCCTCATCAAGTTGACCTTTGGCAGCAGCATGTCTGAGAACTGTATCTGTGTGTTGGGCGGCTTTCATGAAAGGTGCGATGGTTTGCACAGCTGATGACAGACTGTCGGCCATGTTGCTGTCACCACAGTTACAGTCTATAGAGTTGACACTTGTATTTGGGGAGGAGGGGGTCGCTGTCTCCACTTGAATAGTCGCTATGGTAACGCTTAGCTGCTGTTTCCAGTTTAAAGCGGTTATCTGAACAAGTGCACAAACAGCATTTGGTGAGAGCGAACGTGCTGCTGTCAGTGATTGCAGTCATCATTAGCCTTCAGACAGTTTGTGTCAATCACAATAATGTCGCTGACACACCTTGTGTCCTGGCCTGTCACCCTTACCTGGCCACTGGTCAGACTTGTGTCACACTAATGCCACTGTTACCGTGTGACACGTAGGCTCCACCACTCATCCTCCGTGCCCTCCACTGGCTCAGTCGGAGCTCGCACTATATCACTGTTTGTTTGTTGGTTTGCTGTTTGTTTGTTTGTTTGTTTGTTTGTTGTTTGTGTTTGTTTGTCTATTGTCGGTTCGTTTGTAGTCAATACACAGCATCAAGCTGGCCCTCACACCAAGTAAGCATGTTGCAACTTTCCTCTTCCTCCTTATCATCGCCACCACCATTACCCACCCCTACCCCAGGACATCACAATGCGTTGAAACTGGCAGTTTGTGGCTTCCGGTCGGGTATATGTGGGGGGTGGGGACTCCAGAAAGTGTAAAGGACTGAAATGATCAGATTGTCACAAGTAGCTGAGTACGCACAGTTCGTCACGTTGGAGGCTGGCATGGCGGTCACAGGAAACGTCACCCATGACAAGTATTGCAGTCACAAAGATGTTTCCAGATTATTCTCTCGCATCTCTGTATTCAAGCTGCACGCTGCGCTCATGGCGGCCAATACCTGTAATTGTGAAGCACGCGCTCACCTGCCATCTTCACTGATTGCGCACGTGGGGTTGAAAAGGTCACGGGCCACCGCTCAGGTATGACGTCACAGGAGTGTTTTGTCTGTGTCTTACGCATACAATATACTTCATGCATCATGTCACCTGTTCGTCCTTCGTGCACTTCTGGTGACGTACGTATTTTACAGACACAGCTACTGCAGACTGAGGCAACTGTTCTTGTCCATGTCTCTGTTCTCCTTGCCGTGTCTCCTGTCTCTCTGTTCTCCTTGCCGTGTCTCCTGTCTCTCTGTTCTCCTTGCCGTGTCTCCTGTCTCTCTGTTCTCCTTGCTGTGTCTCCTGTTCTCTGTTCTCCTTGCCGTGTCTCCTGTCTCTCTGTTCTCCTTGCCATGCTCCTGTACTCGCAGACAGAGCAGACGGGGACCCAGGAACTTCAGAGGCAGGGCTTTGTGTGACTGTCTTCAGTTGCCGCGGTGATCAGAGATTAAAAGCCTCGAGGGCTGAGCGTTGGTGGACTTCATGCATTTACAAACCATTTTATGATTCTGACCTTCTTTCTCTCTGACACACACACACACTTTTCATGATGCTGACCCTTCTTGAAGTGAAGAGTTTTTGAAGGCGGGCCATTTCCTACCTACCCACGCACTATGTGGCTGTAGAGGGGGGACATGGAGGGGGACATGGAGGGAGACATGGAGGGAGACATGGAGGGAGACATGGAGGGAGAGGGCGGTTATTTGATGAGGCGCCTGCCGCTGTCTCCACGCTTGGCAACAAGAGGTCAGCACCGCACAGACGACACCACCGACGGCTGAACAGCAGCACATCGTTCCACCATTTAGTGTCTAGCAAAGGTAAAAAGACATTTTGTATCGGCACCTGATGTTTGTACCTGGCACTTGAAGCAGCGCCTTGTACACTTGCGCCTTGTACGTCTGCATATGAAATGAACGAAGAGGGCAAATGTCATTAGAATTGAAAAAAAAAAAAGACTCCAGTTAACGGAAAAGAAGTATAAACCCCACATCGAATTAACCAGAAAAATGGCCAAATGATTTAACAACCCCTGGAACTGTGCAAGCAGATATTTGGGAGGACAGGAGGATAGAAAGGGGGGGGATGCTTGGAGGCAAGCAGGGTCTGTGTAGGGAGGCTGGTTGCTCTCGTCATCACACTGGCACCGAGGGTGAGCCAAGTGTTGCTCGCTCTTCACGGAGCTGAATACCCAAGCTGCATGTTTACTGTTAGCGACATCGGTGACATTGGTGGTCTTGCATCAAAAACTGTCAGGCAGTTGCTGCTGTCGCTGGTGATAGTTGCCCTGTCAAATCTCATGCTGACTAGAAGGAGGGATAGGTGGATTGATTGATTGATGGATGGATTGATGGATGATTGATCACACTGCTTGCATACTTGGGTTTGTGCTGCTATCATCCATGACAACGCCAGTAGTACCCGGGGCTACACTGCTGTCAATAGTTTAATGATGTTCACCTCTGGGGTCATATAACTGTTATTTTCAGGTCACCGTGGGGTCACGTCTCTGTCCTTCCGTCTGTGTCCCCCCCCCCTCTAGCCTTCACTATTGTGCTCCTGAAACTGCATCTGCAGTCCACTTGACACAGTGTGGCATGTGACAGGCTGATGGCAGTGCTGTCAGCAGACTACACTTACAGCAAGAAGTGAGCGGAATGTCGCGCCAACAGCAGGAGCCGCTCGTCATCTTCCCATGGACATGACTGTGGACCTTGTTGTGGTGACAGGCTACTCACACGTGCTAACAGACTCTATCTAGCAGACTCTAGCAGACTGGCAGGCTGCACCATTACAGGAGTCGCTGAGCACCTAATGAGGACCTACCCGGCACCCGCTGACACCCGAGCTCGCGCTCTCTGCCCTCCGCTGTCTTCTTTCCTTTCCTGATTGTGGTTGTTGTTACACTGCACACATGTAAACACAAGACATCTTCCTACTTAGTCCATCTACACGATACTCTACCGGCATGTAAACAATTCCTGCCGCAGCCACGGCCTTGGTGTCTTTCTTGGGTATTTTCCCTCAGCTAACCCAAGTATGAATGATTCACAAAAACAAAAACAAACAAAACAAACAAACAAACAAACACAAACAAAAATCAACCAAAATGCTCCATCTAGATATTTAAAGTGAGATTTAAGCTTTGCTTAGACTTCCCTCTTGTATTCTGGATACAGCAATTGCCGTGTTATAAACCTTTCTTCGCTATTCTAGAGAGATGACAAAGCCTGTCGCCAGCCTCAGGTGCAAAATGTCACAAGAAATGTTTTGTTGAAGACTAAACGACAGCGGTAAAATACAAATCATTATTTTTGCTCTGATCGCTTTCATTTTTTTAATATATTAAAATTGAATAGTGCAAAATTGTTTTATTATAAATTCCAAAATTGTAAGGATTTCTGATAATGAAAGAATTCTGTAAAATCGCAGTTAATTTAGTCAACCTCGCTAATGTGAATATTTTGTGACAAGCTTCACACTTCACAGCGAGCCATCTCAGTTTGTGATGTGATATAATTTACATCTGATTTGACTTTCTAAAGTACAGACAGCACTGGTGTCTTCCTTAGTTTGTAGTCGCTACAGGCCCGCCATCGCCACAGCTGCCTGACTTTATACATTGAACTTTGACCCCACTGACATAGGTACTGGCAGTGGGATCTGTCGTCACTAGTGTCGTCAGATGTTCTAACTGATCGACACAACAGTGAACGCATCGTTCACTGCAGACATTTTAATTGAACTGTCTTCAGTGGAAACATTGTTTCTTGCTTCTTGCTTCTCGTCTTCTATGACGACAGGAATGTCTGTACAAAGTGTTAGTCTGTGTGTGTGCTTGCGAGTGAGCGTGCGTGTGTGTGTCTGTCTGTGTGTGTGTGTGTCTGCGTGTGTGTCAGCGTGTGTGTGTGACCCTACTTCGTTCCTATTGCACATGGCGGAGGATGGAGGCCCTTGTGCGCGTGTGCCATCACGTGACTGTCTCAAGTGCCGGAGGTCCAGCAAGTGTCGAGGGCGTGTGAATGTGAGGGTTCACTCGCGAGACCTTTGAAAATCTCATTCTCCAGTGACCTGGGTGTCGGACCTCACTGGTGGCGACCTTGTTGACTGTGACCTGCTGAGTGCCGAGAGAGGAGAGCGAGGACAGAGCTGTGACACTTGTGGCTGAGGTCTGACGATGTTGCTGGACTAATGTCGTCAGCGCTGACTTTGATGTCGTCTTTTCTTTCTTCATCGTCGCTTTGTTCTCCGCGCACGCTCTGGGCAGCAGACTTTGCTAAGACTGAGGTCTCAAGAATCCTTGCCTCACCCATTGAGAAACTTCACCCAGCAAAGTCTGATGGAGAAAGTGGCTCAACTGTCTGTCCGACTGTGTCAACACTGGAGAGAGTTGCATGGCAGTAGTTTAACCCTCGGTTCATGTCATTAACCTGTGTGTGAAGGTGGTCTCGTCAGCAAGGTTATGTACAGTCGCTCCTTAAACGGATCACTTCAACACACTTGAAAAGCCGGCCAGCCAGCCCGCCAGACATCTAATAAACTATTGTGAAGCCAGTGCCAGGCGGCCTCGGGAGGAGACTAGGAGACACACCATCCTCACCCTCCGTGTTCAATCAGCGAAGACAAGCACAAAGCAACAAAGGGACAGGGTACAGAGAGCAAGCTAAGTCAGCAAGATCAGGGACAGGGTACAGGGTACAAGAAATGTGGGAGAGGGTACAGAGCCTGGAATGATCACAGAGAGCAGAGAGAGAATGCAGGGTACAGAGAAGGTACGGGTAGGACCAGGATACAAAGAGCAAAGTCAGGGTACACTGAACAGGACCAGGATACAGAAGACAAGAACACGATGCAGCTTACAGAGAGCAGAGACAAGAGATCCACATCAGACAAGAGAGAAATGGTACAGACATCAGGAACAGGGTGAGAATAGCAGGATAAATTAATGGGCAAATAAAAGTTAAAAAGAAAGGAAGAGACAAGAAGTTATCAAAATAAAGCTTTGAATCTTTTAGAACCCTGTTCCGTTGATGTATTCTTGGAATGATTGTCTTTGGAAGTTAAATAACAATTACAGCAATCAAACAAATGTTGTCACAGCCTATAAATACTCAAGTAAGTACTGTGAGTCAGTTACTCCCGATGGCCTCAGACCGGAAAATAAACAAAGTTGTGGCCTCCTGCGTCAGCAACAGAAAGAATTATACTTTCCTCACAAGAAAGCGCATAGAATGGAAATTGTTCTTTTAGTTTTAATTTTAAATTATAGATTGTTCTTTTAGTTTTAATTTTAAATTATAGATTGTTCTTTTAGTTTTAATTCTGAATTAGTGACAATCCGTGCTCTGACGACAAAATTGTAAACTCGGAATGCGAATGCGGAAAAGGTTTTTGAAATTGAATTCCGCTTGGACAGAGAGAAGAAGGAGAGCAGGAAACACTAGCCACGGGCTGCATAAAGTTGGCTTTGGCGGCGTGACAAGGCGGCGCATGCATGCAGGCCAGCCATGCACGGGAAGCAGTTTCCTGGCCTTCCACCCCACCCCCACCCCACCCTGCCACCCCAGGGGAGGGAGGCGGGTGTCTCCAGCAGCCCGGGGCTGTAGCAGGATGGCGGGAGGCACCACGGAGGATGCGCCCGTTGCCGCAGCACAGGAAGCAGCGCTGTGCAGCAATATAAGCCGGCCTCTGCAGGCGGCCAATTCCACTCGCAGAAGCAGATTGCTCCATGTGTTTGTAATAAAACTTTCAATCCAAACCATTTTTTGTGTGGCTCTACGACAACGAGAAAAATAGAAGAAATGGTAATTCTGCAATAAACATTAACTAGCCGCAGACTCTGTGGACAAACTAAGCAACTGGAACCTGAACTCCTGTCACCTCATGCTAGGTACGAACTGTGTGGAACACTACACAACCTCTTGTAACTAGCACAAGCACACACACACGAACGCGCTCGCATATTTTTTCTTTCCTTTATTCCTTCTTCCTTTCTTTCAAAGAGAGCGAATGATTTAATGAAGGCGGCATTACAGACAATTTCGCAGAAACCTCGGTGACAATCGAAAATTTGATTAAAGGAAGCCATTATTTATGTTCCTCGCTGCCAAAGCCAGGATCGTCCTTACAGAAGACAGCTGTGACGGCTGGCACCAACCCTCCATACAAACTATCACTTGTGGGATTATTTCTGTGCGCGGCGTAAAGTGCAGTCCACGGCTGGCGGTCTGCTCACCTCCTCCACACCTCCGCCAACATTTGCAAGTCTACGGGAGGCACCAGCACTGCAGCACGGGAGGGTGGCCTGCCAGACAGTCTATTTCCACCCGAGACTTACAAGTTATGAGCGGCTTTCTCTCGCAGGATCTCAACAAGAAGAAATCCTGATATGTTCTTCACACCTTCTTTACGAGGCCCTTTCTTGGCCTTTCTTCAACTTTCTTTTTCTTGCGTTTCCTTCCTTTCCTTTGCTTGTTTCTTTTGTTGCTTAGTTTACTACTACCTCGACTTTTCATCCTTTGTTTTGTTTAGTTTTTATTGATTTTGTTTTATTTCCTTCCTTTAATCACTTTTAAGTCATCTTGAATTCGTTGTTTTATTCTTTCATTTGTTTGTTTTCTTTATTCTGGAGTTATTAAGTTCGTTTTCTTTCTTTCTTTGTTTCTTATTGTTTTCATTCATTTGGTTGATTTTTGTTTTGTTTTGTTTTTTTTTTTATTAAGATCATTTTTTATTTTGTTTGCACGTGTTTTCTTCCCCCTGTTTTTATTTTCTTCGCTTGTCTTTCGTTCATATACTGATTCATAAAGGAAGATGATTGCGGTGTTTAAGGTTCCTGTTGAGATCCTGTGTTTCCACAGGAGACAAAGCAAGAAGAGGTCACTGACTCCTGTCGTGTAAGTCGCCCACAGGTGAGATGTTTCACTAAAGTCAGGTGTGATGCACTGCGATATGTGAGATTTATGGGGCAGAGCCTCACGGGAAACGTCACCTCACGAGCTTTGTCGCTGCTCCGAGAGAAGCTTCCAGTCGTTCCAGAAGCCGGAGGTTGCGTGAGAGGAGGACCACGGTGTCCACTGTGCGTGTGTAGCTGTCATTCATCACCAGTCTGCACCCGACTTCCACTGGACTGTTTACCCATAACAGCCAGCGACGACAGCGCATCGTTTGGGAATACTGACTGCATCGGGAATATCGACTTGTTCAGTGCCAACCATATGAGAACTCGCACTATATGGAGATATTCCTTTTAAGTTCGGCATGATGCGATTGTATTAAATATTCTTGCTGAAATGCATTGGACATTTGCTTCTAGAAAATATTAGGTCTGACCAGGAATATCCTGCAGCATTGAGTGTATTAAAGAAATCTTGTATTTCAAGATGGAGTCTGAACTCTAGTCTGTTTTAGGAATATTAGACATCAATTTTTTTTATTAATTTTTTTTTTGTTTTGGCCGTGTATTTAAACAGGTTCTGCTATTTAAAAAATACTGTTACAAAAGAGGATATCTTCCTTAGTTCTTCAGTCACTCCTCTTTTATTTCCCTCCTCAGGTTTGCGTACATATGTATGAATTTCTTTCTGTTAGTCAAATAAGGAATAATGAAACAATGTCAAACGGACTCAACCAGGCACGCTTGTCTATGAACAGAAGCAAGATTCCCCAGGAACCTTTTAAAAACAAAAAGTCCATTATCTGTAAGGTTTATCGTGTTTTCGAATCTCGACAAACTCCGGAGATATTTTCCTCAGAATGCGTGATGACCTTTAGCCCGCAGCTCCACAGAAACAGTTGCCGGAAGTTGGACTGCATTGGACACAGACCGACGATTTCTCTGGCGTAATGAAATAATTCTGAAGGAAGATACTTTTGCATTGTTTTCTTTTTGAGTGCCGAGAAGATAAAGTATCATCAGAGCCAAAGGCATTCAATCTCTCAGAAAGAGTGATGGCTCAGTCGTGCCTTCAGACCCTCTCGTCCACACGTGAGAGCTTAAAAGGGTTTGTTGCCGTATGGTCACGTGTCTTCAGCGCGTGCTGGAGAGAGAGTGAGGGCCAAACTGTCCCTGCCATCATGTCCAGTACGAGATTTTGCTTTCAACTGAGAAACAGCCTTAAAGAGTCTCAATACTTCTCATTATGTTGATGAACACCTAGAGCAGTGGTTCTTACCCTTGTTTGAGGTACCGAACCCACAAGTTTCATATCCACATTCACCGAACCCTTCTTTAGTGTCATCACGAATTGTGGGTGTGTCTTGACCTCCGTGGCGGAGGCTCCTGAGACCGACTCACCGAACCCTTAGGGTTGGATCGAACCCCGGTTAAGAACCACTGTCAGTAGCAAAAGTGACAGCTAACCACTCACAACAAAAATCAAATTGTGACCGTGACAGAAGTGATTAAAAGTTGTAAACAGCCTTGGTTTCAACCTAAGCAGTCTCCTAAATCAAACAGTCTAATGATTTCACTAACATCTGTAGACAGCAAAGCCTAGATGGCCTTCTGTCACTGATCCTTGATGTGTGAATACCTTATTATAAGGCTAGCTGTGCTGCGCGTGACTTGGTCCACAAGAATATTTGCTTGTTTGTGTCAGAGGTCATCCCTGTGTCTGAGATCCTCTACAGTTGGATTTTGTTTTAATTTACACGAGAAACGACTCTGAAGTTATAAAATGGAAGATTCGAGTATGACAGTGGTGTGGAGTGAGAGAACAGCGGATGACTAAAGTCTTGTGGAACATTCCAGACCAGCTTGAAGATGGCGAAGGGTGGAGTGTGTAAGCCACTGAAGCAAATCACAGTCACACCAACCTCTCGTGTTTGAGTCTTAGTGTCAGCAGTGGATGACACACAGCTCAGACATGTCGCAGGATGTTCAGTCTCATGGTGCA
Source organism: Pomacea canaliculata (assembly GCF_003073045.1). Classification (NCBI taxonomy): domain Eukaryota; kingdom Metazoa; phylum Mollusca; class Gastropoda; order Architaenioglossa; family Ampullariidae; genus Pomacea; species Pomacea canaliculata. Next base: position 580,064 of record NC_037594.1, on the reverse strand, counting down.
TCCCTTAAATCTTGTTTTCAAATTTAAGTTAGTTACTCCGAGAGCCAACCTGTCCTCGTGTAGCTTCCTCCCCGCCCTTGGCACCACGAGGAGGCAAGACGAGGTTGTGGTCACAGCTGTGCTCTCCACTCTCCTCACCAGCGACATCATTCTCCACCCTCCACCCTCCACCCTCCCTACTCACTGGGGTGGCATCGGTGCCATGACATTCTGGGCGACATAAAGAAGTAAATTCTACAGACAACCACGATGATGACACGGCATGAAGGGCGGTGGCTCAGCGCCCAGGTCCTGACTGAGTGACCCATTGGCTGCGGTTCCTTGGAGAGAAAGATGGTTACAGTGAGTGTATGAAGCCCACAGACAGGACTGCGATACTCACCGGCAGAGTTCATGCCGGATCAGCTGAAGTCCGGATCAGCAACGATCCTGTGGACATGCTGCAGGGTGGGGCGAAGAAAAACAAGATTTCCATGGGTGATTTGCAATCTAAGCTTTACAGAAGACATGGATGTGATAGCAGGCACTAACAGAGAACTGCAGGATGCTACAACACACTGGCACACAGCTGCAAGGGATGGAGACCAGGACTGACAAGAGGCAAGTCATGTCCACTGGCAACACAAAGCAGGAATCATGGGCGGCACACGACTCCAGCAGATTAAAGGCTTTCAGTGGTCGAGAGCAACTTTCTCCACAGACGGAAGCTTCACGACATGCACCTCCATCAGGATGGCGACAGTGACAGTGACCATAGCTACACTGGACAGTCTGGTGCATCCATAACATCAAGTTTACCATAAAATACAATCTGTACAAGTCGCTAGTAATTCCCATCCTGTCTCAGGGATGTACAATGAGCTGTGTTTGTCCATACGAGGAGAAGAACTTAAGGAAGCTGCGTGGGATCTGGTACCAGACAGCTGAAGGTTGTTTACAATGCGCGGTTACTCCACCCGTGTGTCAACAGGAAACACAACTCGCATCAGTCAAGCGGCGCCACTGATTGTGTCATGTGACCCGCCAGGTACATTGGAGAGAGTGAAGGAGGGTGGACACCGCGGTTGTCACACAAAGAACATGGAGAGGACTGGTCGTCCCCTGCAGGACAGCAAGTGTTTCTATGCGAGTAGAGTGTGATTCCCACACAGGTCATCAGCCATCATAGTCAGATGCAGACTCAACACATCTCACATGTACAATAGGTTTATTGGAAGGCAACAAACGTCACCGTATCTCTCGGTCTCTGTCTCTGTCTCTCTCTGTCTCTGTCTCTGTCTCTCTCTCTCTCTGTATCTCACACACACACACACACACACGTAAAGACACCTGCGAATCCCCGTCCACCCCGATGTCTCCCGGTCTAAAGAAACTCCAGCCACCGAGATGAAACAGTTTCCTCACCACGATTCACCACTAGTTCACCATTTTCACCATTTTCACCTCAAGCTACATTTATTTCACCACGAACACCGCCATCTTCACGTCTGGTGTACGTCACTTGCCTCTTGTCTCCAATCTCCCCCTGTATAGTCCGTACGTGTGTCGTGTTGTCTGTACGTCTGTACGTGTTGTCTGTACGTGTGTCGTGTTGTCTGTACGTCTGTACGTGTTGTCTGTACGTGTTGTCTGTACGTGTTGTCTGTACGTGTTGTCTGTACGTCTGTACGTGTTGTCTGTACGTGTTGTCTGTACGTGTTGTCTGTACGTGTTGTCTGTACGTGTCTCTCTGTGTGAAGGAAGAGAAGGAGGCTGCAGGCAGGAAGATGCTGTCTGCTGACTACAGACGAGGCCGTCAGTGGCGGTGTGGGTGTTGGTCAAACAGATAAAGTCTCGTCTCCCTCACCCAGCCTCAGCACATACTTGAAAGTTCAAAGGTCAGAAAACATTGTCATCGCCTGGTGTAGAAGTAGCCGACTACAGGACAGTGTCACTAAGTCTTGTGTTACTGGTGACAGGTGCGTGTGTATGTGTGTATGTGTGTATGTGTATTATATACTTGTGTAGATTGTGTTGTGGTGTGTCTGTTGTGTATAGTTGTGTGTATGGGTATGTGTATATGTGTATGCATTTCTGTATATTAGTGTCGTACCTCTGTGTATTTGTTTGTGTACTTAAGTGTATATGTGTATGTACTTGTGTGTACACACATGTATACGTACTTGTGTACATATTAAGTAGCTGTGTGTACATGTGTATGTGCATATGTACGTGTGTGTACACACATGTATACGTGTCTGTACTTGTGTACATATTAAGTAGCTGTGTGTACATGTGTATGTGTATATGTACGTGTGTGTACACATGTATACGTGTCTGTACTTGTGTATATATGTAGTAGTTGTGTGAACATGTGTATGTGTATATGTGCGAGATGCTAGTCGTTCTGTGTCGTGTCGGTGTAGATGAAAGCCGGTGACAAAAAGTAGAAACAGTAAACAAGGAGAATTATGTTTTTCACACACACACACACGGATCAAGACTTCTCTCTATTTCCGGCGCAGCCCTCGCTCCGTCATTCGGCAGGTGGTCGCCATCTTGGCAGCCTAACGGCAGCTGAAATAAAGCGCCCCCTGGTTGTGACCCTCCTGTCTCCTCTCAGATGCCTTGCTCTAGCCACTCTACTGTCCAGGTGCGACTGATTCTGTATGTAATGCACGCACGTACTCCCCCACTCAGTGTTACAGCATTACAACATCACAGTGTTACAGTGTTACAGGGATGATTCCCAGCAACAAGCATGCCATATGCAGGCCACCGTTTCACAGGGCAGCAGACTGAGGCAGTGAGTGTCCATCATTCAACGTCAGGACAGGAGGTGAGCACATGACACTCTCCACGTGTGTCACCAACACTGTCAGCCTGCTACTCCAGGTCAGTGCCATGACATGACAAAGGTCTTTCCGCTGCCCGAGCAATGACACAAAATTCACTGACAATACCTAGACAGTGACATGAAGTGTTCGCACTACAGCATTAGAGAAAATTGTTGTTGTAGTGTTTGTTGGTGACTTTGATAAGAGTTTGGAAATAAATGAAATAAATCATAGAGAAGACGCAGCAGCACAATCGCAATGAAAAGATGAAGACGCTGGACCGCAGGCAAGACGCACAATGAACTCTACAGCGTGAAACCACAGCGACGGCCGCCTTCAACTGACTGACAGCAGTATGCAGTGTGTGTAGTATGCACTATACACTATGCAGCATGCACTGTGTACTATGCACTATGTGTGTTTGTGTATGCGTGTTTGAATTGTCTGTATGCGTGTTTTGAATTGTTTGCGCTCTTTAATTGGCTCAGAAAGCCAGAATGAGAGCGACATTTGGAAGTGCCAAGTGGTTGATGAAGATAAAGTCAGACATATAACAACAGCCACAGCGAATGGATAGAGAGATGAATGGATGCAGCAGTACACAGCAGGTCATCCACGTCCCGACACTAGCATCAATGACTAAAGTGAACAGTTAGTAGACATTCATAACGATTGTTCACTTTCAAGCCTTTTCGTGCAAACTTAATACCAGAATGTCTTCATGTCCATTTGGTTGTTCCTTTGTTAACAAATTTGTTTTACCTTTATCGTGACAAAATATTAATTAATTTACTTGTTATAGCCTTCGTCAGGAAATCCAACGGTCTGGGGCTAAAGATGCATTGCTAGCACCTCCACCTCCACTTAATTACTGATCTTCAAAGATATTCTAAGCGCGAGTTGACAGCGAGGTGCGGTTAAAACACTCCTAATATTAAAATTCACAGTCCAGAAATTCTGCTGACAAAGTTTCAATTCTGAAGATAAAGGTTTCGTAAAAATGCAAAGACAAACATTTGCTCGCACAAAAGTAACAGAGAGGAAAGGACACTGCATTGACACTTCTCTTTCATCTTTCGCTCTACAAATGCTGGAAAGGAAGAGTGGAGAGACTTCACGTGAGAAAATAAAGGTTTGCTTTGAAAGAAGGATGACAGAGAGAGAGGCAAATGGAGACGGTTTCAGAAGGATAAAAGACAGACAGAAAAATGTAATGAAATAAACAGATAGAGAGAGGTAGAAAGAATGGAAGGAAGAGATTAAAAAAAAAAAACTAGCATTAGAGAATTTTAATGAAGTTGAGCAAATTAAAGCAGAAGATGCAATTAGTGTTAAGGGGAGAGAAGAAGAATGAGAAAGTTGAGGGAGAGCCGTTGCCGCAGGGGACAAACACGCAACTGTAGGGTTCAGAAGTGCAGGGTCCTGTTAACACATTGCCAGTGTACTGGCTGCAGCATGCACCTCCTATGATGGAGTGCATGCATCTTTCCAGAGACAATCTCATTAGACCCGCAGTATCATCCACAGCAATGCGATAAGCTGCACGTGAGTGGTTCACCTCGCCAAGTGAACGAGAGCCGATGGCGCTCCGCTAGAGAAACTCTCTCACAGTGGTCCATGATAGTTGCTGATTGTGAAGAAGTCGTGGGACAGTAGGAAATGGGACCGGAAATGAACAAAGGAGAATCACTCCATCGCACTGCCACGGTTATCGTTCTTGTCAGGGGCGCGATAGTGAAGAGGGATCCGTGTGTTGGAGAAAATGATAGATGGAGACAGATAGGCCGAGCAATGTAGCTCCTGGGTGCACTGGTCAGACACGAGCTCTCGCTGGGTGATACCCGCATTAGCTCCTCATTCATATGTATGGTCGTCTGCACTCACCACAACCAACATTCCAGCTGCTGACGTCAGCAACACACTACTACGTGGCGGCGCCGTCAGGACAGATCTGTCACGTCACCTCGTGTGACGAGCGACGTTAATGCGTCAAGACTATTGTGACAGGAAATGTCTACGTCAGCATTCACGTGACACACGTAGTTAATGGCGTCAGCACCTCGCCTGGTGGCATTAAGGTAAGAAATGTGTCTACCTGTGTGTACTACCTGTGTCTACCTGTGACTACCTGTGTCTACCTGTGACTACCTGTGTCTACCTGTGACTACCTGTGTCTACCTGTGACTACCTGTGTCTACCTGTGTCTACCTGTGTCTACCTGTGACTACCTGTGACTACCTGTGACTACCTGTGTCTACCTGTGTCTACCTGCTATTTGTGTAGTCATTATCAGAGCTGTTCTCAGACGTAGCCACAGGTAGTACGTCGCCACCTGTCACTTACCTGAATATTCGGTGGCCAACAGCATCCGGTCCGCCATGACTGGCCGCACAAATAACGGTCTCTGTACGAGCAAGAGAAGGGTTTCAGGGAGGAGCAGGGACAGCGACTCCTTCCTGCCAGGTGCCTGGACGTCGCCATCATCACAAACTCGGAAAAGTAAAGTAAGCAAATGTGAAAACAACACATTTCTTGCAGTCACATTCCAGTGACTCAGTCTGTGACTCAACCAGAGAAAATATAAAAAATTAGGAAAAGTTACTGTGAATGTGAAAGTGTGTGACACTTGAGACAAACACTTCAATGACTGAAAGCAAGTGTTGGGGGGGGGGATGTCTTTCTATTTCTGAGGAGTGTAGCTGGCATGTGTTGGAATGAAATGAGTTAAATGTCTTTGGTAGAATAGCACCGAAAGATTATTTGTTGACTTTGTGTTGATTATTTATTGATTTCATCATTATTATCATTATCGCTACACAGAGACACACATCAACCATTTCATTTTTACTGACTTTTTACAATTTTGTTATGATTTTTGTTTGTTTTGTATTGTGAAACTCTATGATTGGCGTTCGGTCGGCGTTTGTAACCATCCCGTGTTTGTAAGTCTCGGCATTTCATTTTCTCATGAAATTTCGTTCTTTGTCTCACAGGTTTCCTACCAATGGTTCAGTCAAGATTTCTTTACAAACAGCCATGGTGTGGCCACTCACCAGACAAGGTAGCCGCCATAGTTATCGTTCGTAGCAGCATGTGTCAGCTGAGGTCCGAGGAGGTTCTCCGTGGGTAACGAGGCATCTAATACGAGGCCCGTTATACTATTCATCAGAAAGCTAATTCCAAGTAGCCTCCTGATCCACACATACCCCAACCCCATGTCGATAATAATTTTTATCACCGAAATCAATCTCTTGACGACGGTCTTCCCAAATGAAACTTAAGCAAATATGATAAAGGATCAACAATAATTTCAGCAAAAGAAACTGTAGGAAGCAGAAAAAGCAACAAGAGGACTCGTTTAAAACTCTAACCTTTGAACTTGCTGCACCGGATACTCACACTTCCCCAACTCGTTGGCAAGGCACACCTCGTTAGACACCTTGAATGTCTCGCTCTGATTGCTCCCTACAACCTCTCAATCCCGTGTTTCCTTGACACGGGAGGTCGTGTCGCCGGCGACATCAATGGCGACATCAATGGCCGCTGTGCAGGCAAAACAACGATGTTGTTCTCGTCTCATTTCCCTCGTGGCTCTGTACAAAGCATTGCTTCAGGTCTGAGTGGAGAGGACCGGAAACAAACTCTGTCACATGAATTTAATCAGTAAGATGAAGAACACAAGGAATTGTAATGAAGCCCAGCTGCAAGCTAGTCATGCCACCCTAGGTTTATTCATGTCCCACCTCCACCCTTCTAACATTTTCTTCCAGCCTGCAATAATGAGAGAAAGGTCACAGGTCATGTGTCACCGTGACCTAATGTGAGATGACCACTGTTGGACACTGTGACCTCTGTCAGATGCTCGACACATGTTCCTCAACCACATTATCTACAGCCTACACTAATGCAGTTGAAAACGCAGAGACAAACTATGTAGAATGTTTGTTCACCAAATATTGGATCCTGTGTATCATTCAGTAAAAAAGTTGCTAACATGAAAAGTCAAAGGTATTACGACTGACAATATTCACTGCAGAAAGAAGAAATGGATGAAATCACAGGGACGTGGACTGTACTGCTACAGCCACGTGATCATCTGAGTACAACATGTACTTCTGTACAAACACAATTTTGCTGCCCATGAACCATGCCTCACCAACCCTGGTGGCGCGACCAGCCGCCCTTCATCATGGCTGACGTGGGAGACACATTTATTCGGCGGATCTCGCGCATTTGCTGCGGGCATCGAACCCAGACGGCTCCAGCAAACAGCATTACGAGCGCCACGCAGGGCGGCGGCTTACAAAGGGCCGGGACGTGGCGACACAGAGCTACATTGCCAGGACATCACATGCCAGCGACATCTACAGGCGGTGGGCAGGTTGCCACAAAGCATCAGGCTGGACCCCGTCACGTGAACATCCGTGACAAAGCATCGGTCTGTACATTTGGACTCCGCCAGCTGGCGACAAGCTGTTTGTCTCGGTGTGTGGACGCCACAGGCCAGTGACCCGCGGCCCAGCTGCTCCAGGCCATAACATTCATCACAAATTTGCATATGAGGTTTGTCCTTAGCACTTGTTGATGACACTTCACAAACAGGACAAACACCACACAGACAATCAAATGTGACATTTTATTATTCTTTCTCTGTGTGCCAGGCACGCACACGCACGCACGTACATTCAGAGAGAACGAGAGACGCAACAAACAAGCAGCCGGAATGTTTGAGGGAAATCACTGAATTTGAAAAAGCAAATCTTAAGTTAGGATTTAAATGAGGTCAGTGTGTCATCGCGCTAGTTACTGTGTGACATCAATCATGCGTACGATGCCTGATGGGTAAATTGTTCTCGTTTGATATGGTGGGTAGAACCTGTCAATACATGTTAGGGACTGGAAGAAGCCTGATGACACAACAATCAGAGGTCGTACAGGTATCTAGACATCACTGAGCTCAAACAGATACGAGGACCAGTGCCACACAACGGCTGGTAGACAACACGTCCATCACTAACACCTGTGGGTAGGGAGAGCTCATGGGTAGAGGCAGCAGACGACACAGCTCACCTGTCAGGTCTGTCGTGGGCGATAGTTTGCAGGTCTTGCACAAGCCCACCCGTCTACTCACCTTCCTAAGACAATTCTTCCTCTGCCACGTGACATCCACCACCACGTGACACTTTGAGGTACCTTGAGTAACAGTCGTCGACACAGTGTTGTGCCGGGTCACGTGGTCACACAAGACCAGCTGATGCTGCTTGACTATTTCAAGTAGTGGTTGCTGTTGTAGTCCACCTGATGTCATGGCTGCTGCAGACACCGTCCCTCTAGCCATTGCGATGTTGCTGTAGCGATCCTGATGTCGGTATCTTTAACCTGTTTACCTGCTGGAGTCGTGCCACGCTCCTTGTCTCCTGTGGGAGGTGCCTGGTGTCCATCTGACGTCTGCTCTAACGGTCTGTGTGGGGAGGTCTGTCTCTCGTGTCAGTGCCGGCTGTCAGATTGAAGTCTGCTAAACCTAGATTGCACCAGCCTTCCATGGAGGGAGACGGAGTGTGATGGTCATGGAGGGTCTCACGTGTAGTGCTCTCCAGATGATGTTGAGCAGCACAGGTGATAGGGGGCGCCCTTGGCAGACGTTGACTGTCGTGTGAAAGCTCTCACGTGGTTATCAGCGGTACTGCCTTGCTTGAACTGTTATACACCGCTTCGATGACTTGGATAAAACCCTTTTCGATGATCAAATTTGCATCACACGCCCTGGCTTCTGGTGCACGCCTGTGTGAAAGCAGTGTTCAGGTCGACTGTCCCCAGGGCCGTTGCTCTCTCTGTAGTCAGCACTCATCCTCCATCCCGTTCTGCTCTGCTGCCTTCATCTCTTTCCTCAAGTAATTCCCTTTTTTGGTATTTGGAAGCTGCTTCCAGTTCACTGATCCTTTCTCTTTTTTAAGGTCTTGTAAACAGTCATCCAGTGAAGAAGGTATGTGGTGGATGTTGATATTCAAACAGACGATCTGTAGATGACAGATGTAGATGAGCGGCGTGGCTCTGAACGGTTTGATGGTCTGTCGCAGGGTTAGTCTGACTTCCCATCGCGAGTAGACAGCATGCACACAACCATGAATACTTCACTTAGACAGAGACACACAATGTGTAATAAACATGAATCCCAGTGCACGGGGACACGCTTACAAACATTAGTGAGCATGAATGAACACAGGGATGGACACGCCAGAAAATACAAACAGATGGATGATTGTCATATAGTTAAAACTAGTTAAGACTACACCCACAGACTCAATTAACTCTCGCGGCAGGCGATTATTTTAATAAAATTTACTAGAGGACAGACCAGACAGACAAACATAAAGACAGTTCAGACAGACACGACAAACAAGCAAGAAGAGGACACGAACATACTGACACACTTAAAACACAATGACACACCTGTGAGCTGGTATCCTGATTACACCATTATTTCTGTCATGTGCTAAACGGTATTTAGACCACACACACTCTCCAACACACACACTCTCTCCAACACATACACACTCTCCAACACACACACACACTCTCCAACACACACACACACACTCTCCAACACACACACACACACTCTCCAACACACACACTCTCTCCAACACATACACACTCTCCAACACACACACACACTCTCCAACACACACACACACTCTCCAACACACACACACACACTCTCCAACACACACACACACACACACTCTCCAACACACACACACGCATACATTCCATGTTATCTCCCTTGTTTGCATCACCAATGCCATCCACTCGATGATCCACTGCAGCTGGTGCTGGCTATGCTAATGAAGGTGACGTCACGACCCCTCTAACCCTTGACACGTGTTCTGGCTGTGCAGACGTTGCAGACTGAGGAGGGTGACGTCACGACTCCTATAATCCTCGCTGTTCTCGTCTTAGTTTGCCTCCAAGTGATTCCTGAAATTAAGGTGACCAGACGTCCCGCATTAGGCCTGAATATCGGGCTGGATGCCCAATGTCCCGCTTTCTGGCTTTCTGGCAAGTCCATCAAATGTCCCGGTTGTCTTTAAAAATCACTTTTTTCGGTGTTTTTTGACGGTGACGACACCATCATCGTCACGTGTCCCGCTTTCGCCCCCGAAACGTCTGGTCACCTTACTGAAATCCTTGCGCCTCAATGAAGACACCATTGGAGCTCAGTCTACTCTTTGTTACGACAGACACTTTTCTTACAATAACCAAATGTTAGTACTCCACCTCATTCTTTCCCCGACCGTTACAACGATAACCATAATAAAGACTAATACATATCCAGGCGAGGAATCACTTTCATTCCCAGTCTCCTTCATTTTAAAAATCCTCACAGCTTCTCTGTGACTTGTTTGGGAATGCCACAACTGAGTTCCTGACAACTACAGTGTTCCACTGAACATGTTGTTCAGTCATGCGCTCCTCCATAAGTCCTGCTCACTGTCGTGCATTCCTTACCCTACTGCCATGGGGGACAACCCGTGCTGCTTGAAACGGTGAGGGCGACAATCCCTGACGCTGACCGGTAACAACGAGTTCAATACTACTGATATCAACATCAAGATAACTGAACGCATTCTTTTCTTTTTTTTCTCGGGAAATTCGTAAAAGCAAGAGCCTGAACACCTTTTTCATTTGACCAGTGGCAGCGACATGTTTGTTGACAGGAACACGACGACACAGCAAGCAAGGCAAGGGCCACAACTCAATGGCCGAGTCATTTCAAGACCGGTCTGAACGGTTTTTTTAGATATCGAGAGATATAAACCTCACCTGTACATTGCAGCCTTCACAAAACCCATCCGTTCATTAATTACCTGCTGCGATTCTCACCTGAGATCAGCGAGTGCTGATAGCAGTGCAATTTCGCTAGCAGTGTACTACGTCACGCGAACAGTTTACTACGTCACGCGAACAGTTTACTACGTAGTGTAGTGCGTCACGCTAACAGTGTACTACGTCACGCGAACAGTGTACTACGTACCGCTAACAGTGTAGTGCGTCACGCAAACAGTGTACTACGTCACGCAAACAGTGTATTACGTCACGCTCACTATGCAGAAAGGGAACTTTGTCAGCTGAATTCCTCCCTGCAGATAAACATGAACTGTCACAAGTGCACACGTCACGAGCACACGTCACAAGCACACACACACATGTACGCACATAGACATACACGTGCAAGCACTCAAACACTCACACACACCTGAGATCTTCAGAAAGAAAGAAGACAGACGAGCGGGCTGTGTAGCGAGGAATGCTAATGAGAGATCATTGAAGTATTTGAATGGTTAAAAACTCGCCCACATCCTGCGCATGCCCATAAATCTCTCTTGTTGCCGCACTTTGTTTTGAGGGGAGCGGAGTCGTGTCCCGGGTAGATGCCGGCAGAGCGGTGCTCAGCCCCCGGGACTGCGCTGCCTTTCGATTTGCTGTCAACACAGGGCGCGGGGCCTCACAGCTTCTTCCTGGGGCCCGGCAGTCGGCATGTGAGTCAGCGCCCTACCCCGGGCACACAGAGAGAGACACAGACAAACACACACACACAGACAGACATACACGAACATACACACACATACACACAGACATACACACAGACATACACACACACAGACATACACAGACATACACAGATGAACATACACACACATACACACAGACACAATCAACACACAGACATATACACACATATGTACAAATCTGTTACTCTGTTAGTAAATGAGAAATGAGAGAGTGAAATATATTTCAATCACAATTGACATAACTTCAGCAGTTCCCATTTCAATGAGTGGGTGCCATTGAGCCCCCCGTTGTACGGAGGAGGAGAAAGGCAGGGGAGAGGCAGCCCCGGCTCTGTACCCACGCTTAGCTTCATCATTTCCTGACAAAGGCGTCAGGACCAGTAACTCTCCTTTGCCTGCCAATATCCGGTTGGAAGGCAGTTCTTGACCAGTGCTGGAAGACTTTAAACTCGCGGACCCCTGGTAAGACCCCCGCGAGGTCGATACACGCTGGAGTTCCGGGGCCAAACGTGAGACAACACACGCGAGTCTCATTTGGGAAGCCGCCCGCCATTCCTGCCACTGTTCAGACCCAACTTCCGGACTTTGGTCTGTCGGCGGCAATGATTACAAAATCTGTCTTCTCTCATTTCTGACATGGAATGTTTAAGGGTTTCTTCTCCCCGCCCTGTAATGCTTAAGCTGCCCTGATTGTCTGTGGTCGGATATTAAATGGATCCCACAGAGAGTGGAGAGGGTGAGGGTAGAGTATGTGGCCGTGTACATTCAAACAAAGTGAACAGCGGGCCTGTGATGTTCACTGACCTGTGCCTTGCTGTTACTCTGTCACTGTCCCCCTCACTTCTGTCACAACAACAAAACTGCTTTTCTCATTGATTTCTGTCTGCTGTCCTCCAGCACTGAGCTCATCAACTATGTCACTACGTACATACTCATCTTTTGTCATGCTGTCACTTCAGTCATCAAGTACCAAACTACTTTTGTTGTCTAAGTAATCAACTCACTTTTCTCACTGCACACCAAGTGATGAAGGTACTTTTGTTATCGCCCTTCTCACAAATAAATGAGGATGTGTTGAGAGTCTGTATCGAACATCTGTACATGTTGATATTTGTTACTCGCGGGTGGAAAGATGCTCGGCTTTGTGGGGTGGGATGGGAGGGGTGGAGTGCTGTGGGGTGGGGGACAAACTGTGTTGACAGTGAGCGGCGCTCACATTCTTGCCTCCTCAGTCTGTTTTGAGGGGCGGAAGCCTCCCTTTCCCTTCCTCCTCCCCCAACCCCAGCTTCTACACCACTGAGTACCTATGCACATCATCATCTTTAATCATGTCTACTTCTACACAATAAAGACATGAACCAGAAAGCACAAAGCTGTTGTTATATAATCTACATGTTTCTCTCTTACAGTTGATGCCATCACTGAGCCATCGCTCTTCGTGTTACCTTCAAGGACATTCAACTTTTTCCCCGCGATACTTGGCACCGAGCAGCACAACAGTCTGTCAGTTATTTTGTTTTCAAAACAATGTAGACACACTTTAAACATAATAAAATATATGTAACAGATAAAGTGGCAGTAGATATAAATATACTGGAGGGGCTTGTTTTCCTAAAGTGTAACAACTTAGCTCATTATGCCAAATGCAAGAAATCAAATCTCATTGCTACTAATGTCACACCTGTGACTGCCGGGGTCAGAGGTCGTGTACAGATGTCCTGCCCGCCAGGCTTTGGTCATGTCAACCAACGTGTTTGTGTGACTTCCATCTGTGGCATGTGACAGTGTGTGGCAGTGTGACAAGTGACAATGTGTGACAATGTGTGACAGTGTGTGGCAGTGTGTGACAATGTGTGACAGTGTGTGACAATGTGTGAGTGTGTGACAATTGTGACAATGCGTGTGTGGCAGTGTGTGACAATGTGTGTGTGCAGTGTGTGTGACAATGTGTGACAATGTGTGACAGTGTGTGACAATGTGTGACAGTGTGTGTGCAGTGTGTGACAATGTGTGACAGTGTGTGCAGTGTGTGACAGTGTCAAATGTGTACAGTGTGTGGCAGTGTGTGACTGTGTGACAATGTGTGACACAGTGTGCAGTGTGTGGTGTGTGACAATGTGTCAGTGTGTGACTGTGTGACAGTGTGTGGCAGTGTGTGACAATGTGTGACAGTGTGACAGTGTGACAATGTGTGCAGTGTGTGACAGTGTGTGACAGTGTGTGACAGTGTGTGATGTGACAGTGTGTGACAATGTGTGCAATGTGCAGTGTTGTACAGTGTGTGACAGATGTGTGACAGTGTGTGTGTGTGCAGTGTGTGACAGTGTGTGACAATGTGTTGTGTGACAGTGTGACAGTGTGCAGCATGTGTGACAGTGTGGCAGTGTGTGACAGTGTGTTGTCATGTGTGTGTGACAGTGTGTGTGCAGTGTGTGACAATGTGTGACAATGTGTGATGTGTGACAGGTGTGTGTGTGACAGTGTGTGACAGTGTGTGACAATGTGTGTGACAGTGTGTGTGGCAGTGTGTGACAGTGTGTGGTGACAGTGTTGAGTGTGTGACAATGTGTGTGACAATGTGTGACAATGTGTGTGCAGTGTGTGTGCAGTGTGTGACAGTGTGTGACAATGTGTGCAATGTGTGTGACAATGTGTGACAGTGTGTGGCAGTGTGTCACATGTGTGACAATGTGTGTGTGTGTGTGTGACAGTGTGTGGCACAATGTGTGACAGTGTGTGACAATGTGTGACAATGTGTGACAGTGTGTGGCAGTGTGTGACAGTGTGACAGTGAGAATGTGGCAGTGTGTGACAGTGTGTGACAGTGTGTGCATGTGTGACAATGTGGCAGTGTGTGATAGTGTGTGACAATGTGTGCAGTGTGTGACAAGTGTGTGACAAGTGTGTGACAAGTGTGACAATGTGTGGCAGTGTGTGGCTGTGTGTGACAATGTGTGACAGTGTGTGACAATGTGGCAGTGTGTGACAATGTGTGACAGTATGTGACAATGTGTGACAGTGTGTGGCAGTGTGTGACAATGTGTGACAGTGTGTGTGTGACAATGTGTGACAATGTGTGACAATGTGTGACAGTGTGTGACAATGTGTGACAATGTGTGACAATGTGTGGCAGTGTGTGACAGTGTGTGACAATGTGGGACAGTGTGTGACAGTGTGTGACAATGTGTGACAGTGTGTGGCAGTGTGTGACAATGTGTGACAGTGTGTGGCAGTGTGTGACAATGTGTGACACTGTGTGACAGTGTGTGGCAGCAGCCACAATGCCAGCAACAGTGTTTCTAGATTGGAGTTGCTGCGGAGAGAATACAAATTAATGTTATCATGACAATGACAATGACAATGACAGACAATGACGTCTCTACTTGTGACAGGCTCATTGACCCTGCAGTCACTGACCTGAATCAAAGTGACACTGGGTTCATTAACACTAAATGTGACTGACGTGCATCAAGAGAATTGACAAAACTAAAACATGAAATGCCAATGCCCCCCTGTTGGTAAACAAATGCCAAATGTCACCTTCATTGTCTTCATCACAATCATTGTTTTTAATTGTCTAATTTTAATTGTTTAATTGTTTTATTTTTAGGTTCATCATCATCACTTTCAATGGTATCAGTTTCGTCATCGTCGTCACGATCGTCATCTAATGGTTTTCTCAGACCTAGATACTGAGACAATTCGACAAAAGTTTAAAGAACGGCTGCGAGCTGAGCAACAACACGTGACAGAAAACAAAGCTTCAAACACACGTGACTGTATTCCTTTCTTAGCTTCCTTTATATCTTCTTTCTGCCCATCTGACTTTCTTGTGAAGGCCAATATAATGATTGTATTTTTGTAATCTTTTAACTGAATGCTTAATATTTATAACTGTGATTCTGTCCGTATTGCCAAAGGATGGAGTGAGAGAAGTGACAGAGGCTGGGAGCAGACAAAGGATGGAGTGAGAGAAGTGACAGAGACTGGGAGTAGACAAAGGATGGAGTGAGAGAAGTGACAGAGGCTGGGAGCAGACAAAGGATGGAGTGAGAGAAGTGACAGAGGCTGGGAGAAGACAAAGGATGGAGTGAGAGAGTGACAGAGACTGGTGACAGAGACTGGGAGCAGACAAAGGATGGAGTGAGAGAAGTGACAGAGACTGGGAGCAGACAAAGGATGGAGTGAGAGAAGTGACAGAGACTGGGAGCAGACAAAGGATGGAGTGAGAGAGTGACAGAGGACTGGGAGAAGACAAAGGATGGAGTGAGAGAAGTGAGGCCGGTGTACAGGTGGCGGGTACTGACCGCGGGCCGCTTTACGCCGAGTGGACAAAAGTCGACTTCCACCCGTTTGTACTATCGGGTAAATGGTGGACACGTGACTGGATGTACATCAGTGGCACACTGAATATACATGTATGTAAGAAACGAGTTTTGACCATCACAAACCCGCCGTGCACTGTATACATAGTACTGAGTTCATAGTTCATGCTCCATAGGGAGTGAAGATGCGCTGTATATTGTTGTTGTTGTTGTTGTTGTTGTTGTTGTTGTCCTAAAGAGTGTGTAACCCTCTACCGAGACCATTATAGGCCATTGTTTGTGCCATCTGTCTGTTGTTTGTCCAGAAGGCCGCAGTGTCCCAGGTTCTCATCTTTGCTCATTAAGCCTGTAATCAGCAAATTGTAGTTTTCCCTTTTTGCTTACAAGACATACTTTCTAATTTCTCCTTCCTTTGATTTTAGTCTGCGCCATGCATCACAAAAACTGACTTGTACTTTCTGTAACCAGTACCTGTACACAGTCAGTCAGAAAAAAATAAGTTAATAGTTTGCCTGATGTCTGTCCCTCACGAGGACCGATTACTTTTGCGAGCGATGTTTGAGTTGTGGCTGCAGCCAACCTTTATTACCACAACCACAACATTGATAACATTCACCTCACTGTCATACACCGACAGCAATGTTCAGTGGGATAAACCCTCCCCTGACCTCAACTCTCGCCTTTTTCTTTATCTTCAAAAGCAGAATTGTGCCCTTAACCAGACACGAACTTCAATTAAAGGGCAAAGAACTGAAATGGTTCTTCGATCAGTCAGACAGCCCCTCTCCTCGCCGACTATTTCGCGGCCTCGTTTGCATACATTTGGGAGGAGGGAGCAGCGACCTCAAGCGAGAAAAACCTAGTTAACTGCTCGGGTATAATTAAAGTCTGGTGGACCAACGCTGGATGCTGGTGCTATCAACGGCAAAGCGCGTGCAGTATGAGAGAGAGAAAAGAGAGAGAAAGAAAGAGACAGAGAGACAGAGAAAGGGAGACAGAGACTAGCCACACGCACAGACGCGCGCGCGAGCAAAAGCAGCACATCTAAATGTTTAATTAATAAGCAGAAGAACGTTGAGAACATTGTTATTAACACCAAATCCCAGTGATTAACTACCAAACACCGGCAGTAGATGGTGAAGAGCACACAGCCAGTCACGCCCTGTGTCCTGCAGCCACCAAAGACCAGACACGGTCTGTGCACACACGACATCGTCCACCGAGTGCCGCGGCAACAACAGCGGGACGCACGTGCCTGCAACAAAACCAGACACACACACAGAATCTCACTGTGGCCTCCAAGTCTTGGGACTATTTTCTCTGCTGACCCCATGAACCCACCGCCAGACGCCGACAGTAAACTCAGACTCACCTACAATTATCCTCCTGATTCCCTGTATGGACACAATATCAAAGACAGCCTCACCTGCAGTTTGCTAGAAGGTCGCAGGTAGAGATACCAGGATGTCCAGTCGTTGCTACCTACACTGGCTATACCGACTGTTTCAACTCTACGACGACTCTTTAATATTATGTCTATTTTTATCAGAATAATTATTTTCCATTACATTTATTTCATGTCGCCATTATCTCTACTATAATATATTTCAATCAGTTTAGATAGTTCTGTTATTATTTATTGCTCTTCTATCTCGACTGTGATTGGGTAATGAAGCTGCTGGCCCTCGTGATTTGTTGCACGTGTCCAGTCATTACATTTACGCCTTTAGCAGCATCCAGATAATACAGCGAATAACATTTATA
The DNA here is from genome assembly GCF_003073045.1 of Pomacea canaliculata. NCBI lineage: Eukaryota > Metazoa > Mollusca > Gastropoda > Architaenioglossa > Ampullariidae > Pomacea > Pomacea canaliculata. The sequence goes on along the minus strand of NC_037594.1, from coordinate 562,586 downwards.
TTTGATCAAACATCAATAACAGCAACAAAAACAAACAAAGAAATAATAGAGTGGTCCCAGCATTATTCTTTTCTGATTCCATGGTTCTGACCTCAAACCGCACACCATTGACTGTTTGGACCTTGTCCAAAGTTTGACCGATGAGAGTGGTAAGAAAAAGTGAAGGCATGGAGGTGGAGGTAAAATATTTGATGATTTATGTCAACATAGAGATACACAGCTTGACAGAAAAGGTTTAAAACATGTCCAGCGGGAAAAGAGACAATCACGATGTTTCAAAACAGTCCACAGACCGCAAACCGCAACAAAACCCTTTTGTAGCCAAAGCAGACGTGGGTCGAGACACCAGCAATCTCACAAAAGTCGTCCAGTGCCAGGCTTACTTCCAGGCCAGATGGCAGGTGCAAAGTCAGGTGAGCTTGCATTATTTGCTTCTTTTGGTCTAAAAACAGACGCACATTATCGCCACCGCACCCTGCACTCGCACAAACCATGGGTAGAAGATGAGAAAAAAGTAAAAATAGAACAGAACAAGAATACAGAAAGGTCAAGACAGATTCACATATACAAAAAATGAGAGAGAATAAATGGAAAGAAAGACGGTTGAGTGTGATCCCCTTACCGGTGTTAACCGTCATGCATTAAACCCTCGGCTTCAGACCATCTGTTTGTTAGGAGCTGACGGTGGCCTGACCCTGCCAACCCTCCTTCAGGGGAGTACAAGACTAACAGAGGGCGCCTAACATTTGTGAACTGTCTTCTTCGTCTCTCGGGAAGAAAAGCCCCAAAAGAGACAAAGTTTTTCTTCCCTCGCCAGTCCTGCCAGAGACAAGTTGGTTTGCATGTTTACAGCGCCACTCCCGGGGTGTCTGCACGCGAAGCCACGTGACTGTGGCACCTCGGGGACGACCATGCGACAAGAGGCGGCCTCTGTGGTCTTTGGAAGACCTGTGTATAGAGACAGACACTCTGTCTGTCTGTCTGTCTGTCTGTCCGTCCGTCCGTCCGTCCGTCCGTCCGTATGTGCGCACACCAACTCTCCTGAGTATATTTAACACTTAGACAAGCGCGATCACTCGCCAGCAAGCCCGAGTGCTGACAGTCAAAGACACTTTCAGCCTTGACAAGAGAACGCCAGACAACTCTGATAGAACCGTGTGAAGGGAGATAACCCGTGGAGCTGTCTGTGAGCTCGGGGTTACCAGGCTGCGTGCAGGCGGGACTACAACAGTTGTTCCGAGGTCTTCCGACTCTTTGCGGGGCTGGGTGTAATGGAGTCTGGTGTTGAGACCGCCAGGACCTGAGCAATTGATTGTCACATGTCCCCCGACCTCCACCTCCGGCACAGAGAAACTCCTTTCTAACTCCGGCAGCGGTTCCCTTTGAGTCGGGCGGCTACTCTGGTTTTGAAAATGAAGTCGCCAAAACTCAACACGGACTTGTTCCTACATTTCTATAATCCACTCTCATCTTACAAAATAAAACAGTTTGCTGAAGCTTTCTTTGAATGAGGATGTTGTCTGTGTGATGGAGGATTTAGTTAAATCTTATCCAGAACATGCTGATCCCGGAATCCCAAGCAGGATAATCTCGATGGCTTGTGGTTATAGTGGAAATATAGAAGTCGACGAATGAGTCTGGAAGAAAAAAAACTGTTTCAGCCTCAGTGAGTTGTAAGCGGCTGTCAGTCGAAGCTCGCAATGAACAAATCGTTTTCCTGAAATTGTAAAAGACAGGGCGTCTGACGGGCGCTGGGCATTACGATAAAGGTGGTGGGAGAGGCAGGCCTCAAGTATCATGGATAATGAAAAGTCGGAAACAGTCAGATAACAAGGAACGAGAAATGTTTTATTTTATACGACCACTAAGTGATGTTTTTTCAAACTTCTCAAAGAAAGTATTTTATCATATGATATTAATCCAGCTTTACTGTTGTCGGTTTTATACTTTATACTTTTTTTTACATGTTTATATAAACTTGCGAAATAAACTGGAGGCTAAAGGGTTCGGCAGGGTCGGAAAGTTTTTACAGAGAGTTGAATACAAACTATGGATGGCAGGAAGAGTGTAGCAAGACTTCCGACTTATTGGGTGCAGCAGTTGTTTTTCTATTACAGGAGAACAAACAATGTTATTCACATCTTCTATCAGTGAACAGAACAATCACAATGAATAAAGTAATGATGACACCTGCAGTTATTCCAGACAATCTTATTTTCCTGCTGGACCAAACAGACCTGTCTTTGCACAAACACCAGAGCTGATGGTTTCCCTCCAGTCCCTCCAGCACTGGAGTCCATGAAGGTCTTTGCTTGCTGGGCCAACCAGGACCCGATAGTTGGCCGCTGCCACAAATGATGGTCACTCCGACAAATGACAGCACTCGGGGAGGACCGTTGATAGCCATTTAAATATTAATGCATTCCAAAGCAAACTTTCTACAAAAAAGTCTAATACCCTTTACAGGTTATGATTTTTTAACAACAATTGATTTGGTTTTTTTTTTCTGCTAAAATGTCGCTAGACTGGGAGGTGAAAGGTCATGTTGGCTACGAATGGTTGGTGTGGCTTTGCCTGGTAATCTGCGAGTGTCTGGCCGCTGATAAGGCATCTTGTGGCTTTTTTCCTGCGGGCAAAGGATGGTGAGTCGCTTGGTGTCTCCACACTGGCGGGGGATTAAATCCTTATGTTGTCGTTACACTTCTGTAATCCAGACAGGAGGACATATATTACATTACTAAAATAATGCTGTCGGTATGGAGGCAGGCTTGGTGAAGATTTTAACAGAGATTAGCAAAGAGCCGACACGTAGCAACGACTTCCTGCACAGCTAATGAGACTTAGCATCGGTGTAGTCATCTGCTCTGACAAATAATTGTTATGAACACGTGGACGCCTGGAAGTTTATAGGATGCTCCTTCATTTTGTAGACTGCATACAATTTAAATGGTATTGAAGGTTTCCAGTCTCAGTCTCTAAGACAGCTATCACAAACAGCTCACGTTTCGTTCCGAGATGGTTTAGACAAAACAGACGAAACAGAGACACGTGCATGACCACGTGACATAGTCCAGCTGCTATAGGGATCGAGCTCCATCCCTTCCTTGTCGTTGTCGGACTCCATTTTGAGAATCATCAGTAGACTGACTTATTGGGGCTTAAAGTATTCCTTTCACCCAAGAAAGAACAAATTTCGCTAAACCTCCAACATTTTCATAAGTATATCAAACCACTCGGGGACAGAATAATCATGGACTTGTGGAAGCCTTTAGAGATCGACTTACACAGGATTGTTCGTTGTGTGCAAGATCGGTGAGACTGTGAATGGGGAAATCACTGATGAGACATAGCATCCCGTTTGTAACCGGAAAGTCTGTAAATACAGGCAGAGCCAAATCTCATTTTAATTAGTGCTAGTCGCTAAAGACTACACAGCAGATGCTACGTCACTTGCCCTGACTGGACCTGACCTGAATGAGTCATTTGTCACAGTTGAATGAGCTCTGGAAAGTGATTTGGTCACGTGTACGCATGCTGCTGACGTCGGCGTGAGACCAGAGACCCACACGTGACTGTAAGCAGGATCGCCAAGTTCTCAGCCAACTCTCGTGAGGACGTCATCAGAGTGGAGAGCCGCGCCACTCCTTGGTGTACCCGTGTCTTTACACCCGATGTTGCATCACGTGGTACAGCTGACCCTGAGGGAGAGAATCTGCAATGGATGAACAAAAGTGCAGAATGCAGTGTCTAAGGATGAAAGAAATGTAGAGGTGTACAAAGTCAATATTATCTGGAACACCCTGCTGCATCTGAATAAACAGGCAATCAAGCAGGCATACAGACAGGCGGCAATATGCAAATAAACATCAGGCAGGTCGACAAATCGGCTGTCAGAAACAACCACGGATGAGAGGTCACACAGGTCACACAGGTCAGTGGTCAGATTTTTCTTGCAGATCGATGATCTTCTCATATTGACCGGCGTGTCGTGCAGCAGACGTCCGCGTGATGCAATGCGCGGCTTCACTAACCCGGGTATTGTCCACACCGCACACAGTGGGTGACGTAGCAGCGAGCTTTACTAACCCGGTATTGTCCACACCGCACACAGTGGGTGACGTAGCAGCGAGCTTCACTAACCCGGGTATTGTGACGTTGAAAAACTTGAAAGAGGACAAATGAAGCTCAAACCATCTGCAAGACAGAAAGGTCTCAGATGAATAAAACATTGCGATCGACTACATGGGCAGCTTTACATGGAGACTGTGGTCAACCATCACACTCCTACTGTTTGCACCAAAGTCCAAACAGTTGACACCAGTGTGTAAGAAATGTCACGAACAAGTTTCAGACAGTGCCAGACAGGTAACTCCTGTCTTCCATTGGTGACAGAACTATTGCCAAACGCTGGTGTTTGTCGGCATGGCATAGTCGGGTACACGTGGTACCCGTGGAGTTGAGACACATGCAAGTGCCAGCACACCTGTTGACTGCAGCATTGTGTGGATGGTGCACTTACAGACAAGTAGAATGAGGTAAATATGACGAACATAATCACACGCACGTGTCACACCAACAAGAGTTCAGTGGAGAATAGCTGAGCTGTAGATGACGGTCACGTGTTATGAGAGCACTGCTCAGTCAATGATGTCCACCTGTGACTATTCACTGTCAAAGCAAGAGTTATTATTATTAATATATTGTTTTCTGTTCTCATTCAGCTAGCACACATTCCTTATTTACTCTCCTTACGATGACAGCGGCTTCCGTACTTGCGTGGCTCAATGGTCACGTGATGCTGCACTGAGCCACTGCAGCTCGTACAACATGTCTGCCAGCTCCACAGCCTCCACACACTTGCACATCCTCAGTGCAGCTTTTTTTCAAAACAAACAGAGCTGTGTACCCTTTGGCACAGTCGCAGTGAGATGCTAGAGGATTAACTGATCGCCAAAGTCACGTGGCAGAGACAAGAGGTTCTCTCGACACGTGGCCATGTTTGTCTCACACTGGGCCCCGTGAGCCACTCACCGTCGATGTTGGAGCAAGATGCGGGTTACTAGCGGTTACTTGTAGACGAATCTCGAAATATCGTGTTAAAAGTTCAGAAAACAAAGTCTTGGTCTGTACAGCCCGGACTCTAGAAACAAGATGTCAATCGTTGGAACAAACGTGACAAGCAAGGAATGTCACACAAATGTCTTCCTTTGCTTGTGGCTATGTGACTATGTCTCCATGTCACAGCAGGCTATGTGTCACATTTGTGAAATAGATATTCACATTATGTTTGTAACCATACAGACATAAGTGAGAAAGTACGAAAGAATAAAAGATAGTTTAGGTCATGGCGGAAAGTTACCATACAACACACAGCGAGAGGATCATCTAGAGTAGACTGATATACCTAAGGTGACCGGAAGTGACCTCACAGTCAGAGGAACGTTCACATCGCAGAATTACTTCAGATTGTTTTACTAGTGTTACACTCACAGGATGAAGCTCGTCCATCTTGTTACTTTGTCTTTCTTTATTTTGTTCTCGCGCTCTTGTTCTGTTTGATGCTGGGTGGACGAGGGCCCTAGACTGTGCACATTGTACTGTGGTACCTGTGTGACATCTCTGTCAGACATCGTCCACATTTCTTGTGTCTGCGATGAGTGTTCCGACAGGAGAACAAAGCTATGGGGAGATGCTGTTGCGCCGGAAAAGATGGAAGAACAAAAAGAGCTCTTGACATTTAACCTTTGTTTACGATCTTATAAACTCGCGTTTACGTGCTGTCACAGACCTCTCAATCTCTAGCCACAGGGCTTAGTTTTTTTTTTCCTCTTTCTTTCTATGGATTTGGAACAATCAAGAAGCCCCACAGTCTGCAGCATTTCGTGTGGTTTACTCTCTCATTCGGCCAAAGATTTTATCCATGGCTTGAGTTCAGACAGTTTCAATAAAAGGTCAAGGGCATCTTGCTTTTCCTTCACTAATTCCACCAATAAGGGATCCATCCAAGGGAAGCTACTTTCTTCGTCCTTAGCTGGCAGCGAGTGTGCGGCAGCCTCATTGTGGGCGGGTGGCGGGCCGCACTTCATAAACACATAGACTGGCAAAGAAAAACTCGAGGCCTCTTCAGACACAATCAAAGCCGTGCATTCTGGACCCTCCCTGTGGCCACCAGCGAGAAAATGGCCCGCGCCTTGAGTTGCAGCAGTGCGCGGCACATGACGATGGCCTGGTGTGGAGCTGCTGAACAAATCCGCTCTACGTCGCCATCACGTGGTAATCACGTGCTAATATCTTCTGCCACATGAATGCTAATTTTCCTACTTTCTTTTTTTTTTCTTGCCAGAGGTAGTAGAAGAGCCCTTTGCAGTTTATTCTCTCGAAAAGCCGGGTCGTACAGGGGGGACATCATTTCGTTTCCATTAAGACTTTCTTCGATTTCCTGAGCTGGTACGTGCCTGTCCATCATTCTCCACGGTGGCTACCAATGGACGAGGAAGAAAATTTTGTTTAGAATTCTGTCTGCCGACTATAAGCAGACCTAACCGTCGGCTTGCGCCAGCAGTGCAATCATAGCAAACATGTCTACCCTTTGACCTCCAACTTTTCGAACTTTCACACTAGCACGGAGCAGTACTCACGCCACCGAGAAGATCTAATAACTGTGGAAGCACTGGAGGTATTTTGTACGGATACTTTGTCCGTCGCTATTTTCTTTCTGTTTATACTCAAGCGCCCTCAGACTTTTCACTCCTTGAGGAAATATGCGATAGGAAGCACAGAGAAAACCCGGGGTTGTGCAGCGCATGCGTGACGTCACCCCAAGTCTCGGGTTCCTCAAATCGCGGGAGCTGCAGGTCGGGGATGAGACCAGGAAACGGCGATTTCCTGCTGAGGGAATAACAGCACACAACGATCATTTCAAACGGAGCGACAGACCCTCTTGAAACAAATAGGTTGTGACAACCATAAATGATTATTTCTCTTTCTGTCGGAACACTGTGCTACCGGAGCTCCTTTGCCAGCCCGCTGTCCCTCCTGGCGCTGGTCCTCTAATCTGTCAGACTGAAGAGGGTACCCAGACTGCCTGGGGAAATAGGAATTGATGAATGCAGAAAAGCGGCAAGTACACAGCAGGATGAGACCAAAAACTGTCTTCACTTGCGATTCAGCGGAGATCGTCACATCATCGCACAGGCTCCACGAGAAGGTGAGCAAGGGTCACGCCAACAAACGCACAGACTGCGAGGTCACGGGACAGAGGTGACAAAGTGTCCTCCGCCCTCGTGAAATGGCAATGCGTGTCCCGTGACGACAGAAGGAGTGGATCCACAACAACAGCACTGCATGGATGCTCCCCTCTTCTAGAAGTAAAAAGAAAGAACATCAAACGTGACTACTGCTCTCGTGACATGGCCCTCCCTCCCTCCTCCCCTCAGCCGCACACCTTTCTGAGCCCTCCACCCCCCGTCACACAGTGTGGGGGACGAATATTCTGGTATCTGTGAAAGCCCTGCACGGGTGTTTGATTGAAGTCGTAGGACCACTCATCGCTTTCCTGTCGAGAAGCTTTGCTGTGTTGTACAAATCTTTAGTGAGGACTTTGCAGGGTCTTCTGTGTGGATCGTTGACGACGACAACTTTATCACGTGGAAATCTGAACTTTGGGCGATATCGTATAGGCTTCTCTGTTGACCTTTGAAGACTATAATTATTTTATCGACTATTAATCTGAACCTTGTGGGCTTTTCTATTGATGTTTGACACGACAAGCAGTTTATCAACTCAGCATCTGAAGAAACCTCAGATGGTCTCCGTCAGGGCTTCACATCAGAGAGAAATGATTTATCAATGTTTTTGTCTGAGGATTTCATTTTTTCACTGTAACTTGTGGAATCCACTCAAGCTGACTTTGGGTTGAGTGTAGGGTGCTTCTTGTATTTCTCTCCAAACTAGTTCTGCAGCTCACCCACAACTCTCCATCTGTTCTTCTGCATCTGTTCTGCCTGTAAACTTTGTTTGCATCTCTTTCGTTCCTTCTTCCTGTCGTCCTGTACCTGTCAAGCAACTTCTGCACAAATACAACTTCTGTTGCTGCGTGTTAAGATGTATTCTGAAAGCTTTGTATAGCAATATACTTGAGTATTTACTTGCTATATTTTGGTATGTTCAGACCCGCTCTTGATGCCCTACATAAAAACAAATATATTTTATAGATATGAATATATGCAACAGAGTTGCTTTGGAAGTATTTTTAGGCTAAAAACCACTCACAGTCAGGGCAAAGGTCAGTAATTGTCTTCAGCTTATAAATAAACCCAGAAATGTAAATTAGTTCAATGTGTAATTGAAGATGATTACTAAACGATTTGGTCTGTCAATAATAGTTTTCCTCAATGATTCTTTAATAATTTGTAAAATGTATTCTTCAAATTCTACTGCAGGTACCCGAGGTTCATTTCCCGTGACAAGAAATGGCCAGAATGGCAGCAGCAATTATTTAATGCACCTCGAGACCGGCGAGTGTTGGTGTAGCGAGCTGCCATAACACCCGGTCCTGTGGCGCACCCGCCAACTGTTGTAAGATCCGCACCCGGCGTGTTGACAGAGCGCCACCCCGAGCTGTCTGGCAGCTTGTGTCAACACCACTGTGCCATCCTTGTGATTTCCTTCACTCTGCTGACACAAGCATCTGTTCCTCCAACTCACATTTTACGAAAAAATTCAATCTGGTCAGCGCTTCCACTTCGGAAAGTTTTTTTAATCGACACGACTTCCCGTTAGGGACAGACATGGCGACTGTTAGTGAAACTATCGAGTGAGCCAGCCTAGGGTAGAGTGGTTATTACACTGGTATGTTAGCTTACAGTGACGTGTTTATTACACTAGTATGTTAGCTTAAAGTGAAGTGGTTATTACACTGGTATGTTAGCTTACAGTGAAGGGTTATTACACTAGTATGTTAGCTTACAGTGAAGTGGTTATTACACTGGTATGTTAGCTTACAGTGAAGTGTTATTACACTAGTATGTTAGCTGACAGTGAAGTGGTTAATACACTGGTATGTTAGCTTACAGTGAAGTGGTTATTACACTGGTATGTTAGCTTACAGTGAAGTGTTATCACACTGGTATGTTAGCTTATAGTGAAGTGTTATTACACTGGTATGTTAGCTTACAGTAGCCTGGTTATGTACACTGGTATGTTAGCTACAGTAGTGTTATCACACTGGTATGTAGCTACAGTGAAGTGGTTATTACCTGGTATGTCAGCCTACAGTAGCCTGGTTATTACACTAGGTATGTTAGCTTAGAGGTAGTGTTATCACACTGTATGTTAGCTTACAGGTAGCCTGATTATCACACTGGTATGTTAGCTTACAGTGAAGTGTTATTACACTGGTATGTCAGCCTACAGTAGCCTGGTTATTACACTGGTATGTTAGCTTAGAGTGAAGTGTTATCACACTGGTATGTTAGCTTACAGTAGCCTGGTTATCACACTGGTATGTTAGCTTACAGTGAAGTGTTATTACACTGGTATGTTAGCTTACAGTAGCCTGGTTATTACACTGGTATGTTAGCTTAGAGTGAAGTGGTTATTACACTGGTATGTTAGCTTACAGTGAAGTGTTATTACACTGGTATGTTAGCTTACAGTGAAGTGGTTATTACACTAGTATGTTAGCTGACAGTGAAGTGGTTATTACACTGGTATGTTAGCTTACAGTGAAGTGTTATTACACTAGTATGTTAGCTTACACACTATGTCCTACCTACAGTAGCCTGGTTATTACACTGGTATGTTAGCTTACAGTAGCCTGGTTATTACACTAGTATGTTAGCTTACAGTAGCCTGGTTATCACACTGGTATGTTAGCACAGTGAGTTAGTACCTGGTTATTACACTGGTGATGTTAGCTTACAGTGAGTGTTATTACACTGTATGTATTACACTGTATGCTTACAGTAGTTATTACACTAGTATGTTATACAGTAGCCTGGTTATTACACTGGTATGTTTAGCTTACAGCTGGTTATTACACTAGTATGTTAGCTACAGTACCTGCCGGTATGTTAGCCTACAGTGAAGTGTTATCACACTGGTATGTTAACAGTAGCCTGGTTATTACACTATGTTAGCTGACAGTAGCCTGGTTATTACACTAGTATGTTAGCTCACAGTAGCCTGGTTATTACAGTAGTCTGGCCTACAGTAGCCACTAGTAGTTAGCCTCACAGTAGCCTGGCTAGTACCTACAGCCTGGTATTACACTAGTAGCCTGGTTATTATGTCAGCCTACAGTATGCCTATTACAGTCTGTCAGCCTACAGTAGCCTGGTTATTACTGACTGTCAGATATTTACAGTAGGCCTACAGTAGCCTGGTTATTACACTAGTCTGTCAGCCACTACAGTAGCCTGGTTATTACTAGTCTGTCAGCCTACAGTAGCCTGGTTATTACACTAGTCTGTCAGCCTACAGTAGCCTGGTTATTACACTAGTCTGTCAGCCTACAGTAGCCTGGTTATTACACTAGTCTGTCAGCCTACAGTAGCCTGGTTATTACACTAGTCTGTTAGCCTACAGTAGCCTGGTTATTACACTAGTATGTTAGCCTACAGTAGCCTGGTTATTACACTAGTACGTTACAGTAGCCTGGTTATTACACTAGTATGTTATCCTACAGTAGCCTGGTATTTACACTAGTATGTTACCTACAGTAGCCTGGTTATTACACTAGTATGTATCCTACAGTTGGTTATTACACTAGCCTACAGTAGCCTGGTTATCACACTAGTCTGTCAGCCTACAGTAGCCTGGTTATTACACTAGTATGTTAGCCTACAGTAGCCTGGTTATTACACTAGTCTGTCAGCCTACAGTAGCCTGGTTATTACACTAGTATGTTAGCCTACAGTAGCCTGGTTATTACACTAGTCTGTCAGCCTACAGTAGCCTGGTTATTACACTAGTATGTTAGCCTACAGTAGCCTGGTTATTACACTAGTATGTTATCCTACAGTAGCCTGGTTATTACACTAGTCTGTCAGCCTACAGTAGCCTGGTTATTACACTAGTATGTTATCCTACAGTAGCCTGGTTATTACACTAGTATGTTAGCCTACAGTAGCCTGGTTATTGCACTAGTCTGTCAGCCTACAGTAGCCTGGTTATTACACTAGTATGTTATCCTACAGTAGTCTGGTTATCACACTAGTCTCTCAGCTCACACTACATGAAGGGTACACGTGGGCCAATTAAATCTTTTGACCATATTAGGAGTCAGACCCGCCACAATGAACATTCTTCTTAACTAAAATAAATGTTGTATTTGAACTTATTTCTAGAAAAAGCTAATTTTGCACAAATACAATTCAGAACATGCTGAAAACATCAGACTTGGACACGATTCAATGGAGTATAAAAATATAAACAAAAAGAATTGAGCAAACTACAAAAGTAAAAACGAGCAACTCTCAGACCCTGAACCATCCAGCGATAATGGAAAGGAAAATAAGAGAATAAAAATGGCCGCCACGCTCTTACAGCTTATCTGCCGTGTAATCTGTTCACATGGGGGGTGAGGGAGGCAGGGCAGGAGTAGATGAAAGATATAGGGAATGAGAGATGAAAACAGCAAATTCTTCAGCAGGCAGTGGTTGGAGGATGCTGGTGGGTGGGCGACGTGGAATATTGATCAGAGTTGAGTTTTGTTGGTGCTGTGGCAGGGTGCACAGAGATGCTGCGATACAAACACAGCACGTGACCACGGAGATGAACTTTATTTCCTGCCTCGCAATTCTTCGCATTTGTCTTCTGTCTTAATCGCCTGTCGCACAGCAGATCTTTAGAGCACAACCAACTTCATCAACGGTCCATTTGACCAAAAAACTTCCATCTTCAGCTTCCTGTGTGTGTGGTGTAATTTAAATGATGTTATTTGGCTTTGTTTTGTTTTTGTCTTTTGCTTGCTCTGGCTTCTTTCGCTTTTTTGATTTTTTGTTTGTTTGTTTTGTTTTGTTTTGTTTTTTCTTCTGGTTTTGTTCATCTTCATTTTTTTGGGGATGTCATTGCTAGTTATTTTACGAACAAAAATGATTTTTCAATGTTGAAGCAAACTAACAACAAAAGTTGCGGCATGAAAGTGTTAACCAGTTTCAGAGTAGTTGTCCGGTAGCCTGAAATGTGCGAAATGAAAATGTTTGGTGAAATAAGTACAACAAAAAATGTAGAAAGATGCAGACATGACTAATTTTAAAAAAGATGTGTTTCCATGTAAACATAAAACAGAGGGACGAGAGGCGCACCAGGCTACAATCAGGCAAAGAAAAAAGCAGATTTTTGTTTCCAGCCCCTGCAATGAAGTGCATTGTAAATAAAATTAATTCCAAAAGTGCATCACCAACAGAGGCTCTCTGGGGTTTGCATCTTAATCGCGCCTGAATGATTGGGAGTTAAATTTATTATGGAAGCAAGCGGCGGCAAAGGAAAAAAGGCAGCGCCGCCAAACTCCCGAGATTGGAGTGGCCGCCCCTAGCGGAAGAAAGAGTCGCGTGCCAGCAAAGGGGAACAACTGCACGCGCGAAATATGTTGGCTGTTTCCAAATATAGTCATTGGGGCATGAAACCATCAAGTGCTACAGGCTGCTTAGCAAAGTGCTCCGACTCAACCCAGTGGTAAGTTGCAGCCTCGCGGCCGGCCGCCAGCATGAAGGGTGCAGTGCAGGGGGGGATGGGTTGAGAGAGGGAGGGTTGGTGCTTGTAGTTATCTGCAGAGCCGACGGGAGGAGTGAATGAAAGTGATCTCATCAATAGCAAGGACGGCCATGATAGAGAAGAGGTTCACATGGCGATGCTGAGTGCGCTCAAGGCATTTCCCTGGCGCAGCCATTGATTGCAGCCTGCGATGCGCCTCTCCTCCGCTCGTCAAAAACACGATAAGGAGACAAATTAATAACGCCGCTCGCCGCCAGATGGCGGGCTGATTACGCCTTTATATGTACGATAACACTTGATATCTCGCCAGTTATTGTACGGGGAGCGCGGGAGGAGGGAGTCGGCTACAGTGCAGCTTCTAACCCTGAACCTGCTGCAAGGGGAGATAAGGTGTAATAAAGTGAGTGTGAGTGAGTGTGATGTCATCATAGCCCGGGATGTGACGTCACCAGGGGACCCGTTAGACGACGTAGCACAAGGTTTGCAAGTTGACGTCACTCTAAGTTGTGAACGTCAACAACACGAGTGACGTAATACACTGGGAAGTGACGCAGCAAGGAGTCACACGAGTGACATCAAGATGACTGCACGCCGTCCTCACTCAAGGACAGGCAGGTGAGCGATGTACCTGTTGGTGGTGGAGGTGTCAGTCTCGTGTATCAGTATCAGGTGACGAAGGTGAGTGTGACGTCCTGCATTTCCTGTCGCCACTACAACCACCACACGAGTCACGAGCTCAGTGCGGACTTGACGTGTGTTCTGCTCAGCACGTGCTAAACGTCACGCTCCTGTTCCTAGTCTGTCTGCAGACCCTCCTGCACCTCCAGTGGTGGAGGGTGTGTGTGTTCACCTGACAGCGGGGACCTTCAGGTGCTTACACCACAGCGCTGGCTGGCAGTGGCCGAGTGATTAGTAGCGACTGACAGACGGTGGAGATGCTTGTAACGTCACCCGCATGTCCGACAGCGCGATTGTGCACGCGAGCTGCACCCCCATACCCATCCCCCTACACACACACACGAACCCTCTCAGACCTCCACGCCCCACGTCTCACGCTCCCTCCCTTGACCTCCGCAACTTACCCTTCCCGTGATGTCATGCGCGCTCCCTCATATGACCTCTCGTGAGCACTTCGTGACCTCCCACAGCCTCAACCTCGCGTGAACCCACCCCTAAGTCTTGGCGTGACAGGCAGGCGTAAATTCCTGGCGATAGCGATTTCGCCTCGATGGTCAGTCGACATCTCGTCAGCCTCTCCTCCGTCCTCCTTCTTGCATAGGAGTGAAAACAATCCCACAGACAGAAGTCACCGCAGTTTGTGGAAGGATGAAGAAGCTTTTACTTTCCGCACCTTTCCCATCTGGCAACCTTTGAACTCAATCGATACAGTGACGTCATGTCGTGTGGAGACTTGTTGATGTGATGGGATGATCAACATCTACCTCGTTACTACCCAGGTCTTCTGCTGGGGCAGTCAGTGCAAAGCAAAGTGACACCACCTTTCATTAGCTTAGATAAACAGCAATACATAAACATCAACAATAGGCGCCAGCACCTGCTGTTAGTAGCGCCACCTGAATATCATTAGAAAACCCGGGGCAGACAACTCAGGGTAGTGTAAGGGAGGGAAGCCTGTGGACGTGGTGAGCCTGACTTCACACCAGACAACCGCTGGTTCGTTGACTAAAAAAACCCAGAGACTGGAACTCCCGCCCTTGCTCCATTGACGGTTAATTAATGCAGCGCGCGAGAGAGAGAGAATAAAAGTGTACCTTGCATGCGCTCGTGACCTACCCGTTACTCGCCAGCTATACCCGTATTGTCATAGCCACCCGTTACACCCACACCCACTAGGCTGCTGCACTGTCGGTCACCGGGTGTAGGCAGGGAGGTAGTTTATCATTTTAAACTTCTGGCTCATTCAATTTTTTTCCCCTTTCATGTTTTCCTAGAAAATCTCAGAATTTAGTATTTGAAAGTTTTCAGCAAATAATCCCGTCGGCGTGCCACAACATTTTACCAACTACTTTTGGTCAGCTGTCACTTCTTATCTTGAAATGTGCTCGGTATACGTTTCCGACATTGTGACCCCCTGAACCTGCAGCCACCTGGTCATCACAGTAAGTGGCCACAGACCTCCAGACACACACTTGCCGTCATCAATGTTTGCCTCTTTGTTGGTTTGTTTGTCTTTTTGTTTGTCTGTAAAGTCGTTTCGAATTGTTTTTATTCTTTTTTATAAGGCAATTTTTTATCATTCCTACAAGAGTGGAATAATTTTTCTAACTCTAGGGGGTCATCAAGTTATAAAAAGTATTTTGCATTTAGAGTGATGACTTTCCTGCTTTAAACCGTTTTTTTTAATGCAAAGACCCGTATTTTCCACTTTTTCTAGACAAGCGCGAGCAAGGTCAGAAGTTCGTGTTCGTGCTTGTTTTGGATTGATTCCATTCTTTGGCTTTTTTTTGTGAGTTGTCGTCGTTGTATCAACTTCAGTCAGGAGCGGAGCAAAGGTCATCCTTATTTCGTGCCGAGAGAACTGTGAGAGCTTTGACAGGACCGAGAGGCCCTGCTTCTCTAGACAGCAGTCTTTGGGTTTGTTCCGCTTGATTGTATCGAGATTTACTGAGTCAAACATTGGACTCTTTACTTCCCGAGTACCAATGGTCGATCTCCAACAAGTCTGTGACTGTGCAGCCTCTCGATAAAATAAATAAATAAATAAATAAATAAATAAATAAATAAATAAATAAATTATAAACATTTGTCGGCCAGAAGGCATCGATAGCTTCCTGTGTAAGACTTTATCATTCGCTTTGCTTTAAAACTCTCTTCCTCTCTCAACTTGAAGACAAATGATGAAGGGCTTGGGATAGAAGCCAGGGGGGATGGAGTAGCCGCCCAGTCAGTTTGACTGAAACAAATGCCGATTCCTTCACGCAGAACAAGGATCCATTTGTGGCCATCGCCATTGCTGGGTTGAAATGAAGCGGAACATCCCTTGGTGCATGGACTTCATTCAGCCGCTTGGCGTCACGTGTCTCGTGCCTTCTTACCTTCTCTGCCACCCCCAGGGTAAAGTGTTAGGGTTGAGGGCTACAGATATACATTGCGATATAACAAAGCGTTAACAAGGAACTCAGCCCCCGTCTTGCTATTAGCCCTCTGCTGACCACAGACTGTATGTAGTAAGTGTGGGCGAGCTGTCTACTGACTCGTCACACGACATGTCGCACGGTGGCGCTGCTGTCTTCGTTGTAAACGTCCGAGTATTTCCTGCACCGGAAGGACACCTTTCTGAGGTGACGCATTTTTCGGTCAATTGTTTGCATGAAAGAAGATTTGTTCCCTTTGACTTGTCACATCTGAACTGAGTGAACACGTGACGTGTAAGACATGATGTCTAGCATGGTCAGAGACAGGAACTAGCACGTGACATAAGAAATATTAATCTCAACACCTGACGGGAAGTACGTGGCAGAAGGAAAACTGAGCACGTGACATTAAGAACATGACATGATCTGAAAAAGGTCAGTTTGAACACGTGACGTTAGAGACATGGCGTCACACCAGTGTCACTAGACACATGGCGTCACACCAGTGTCACCAGAGACATGACGTCACACCAGTGTCACTTGAGACATGCGCTAGTAAACTGTGGCATAAGTAAGACTGATGTGAGTGCGTGACAGAAGAAGACGTCGTCACATTAGAACTATTGACCTGAACACGTGACATAAGACACCGAGGTGAACTCCTGGGGCGGGCAATGGCGCTGAAAGAAAAGAAAGGAAGGTAACCTGATGACAAGATCGAAGCCAGGCTCGATTCTCCCCTCCTTGCGGACTTAACTCGCCTGACAAATAATTAAATCAGCACTCGCACCTTGAAAAGGGTATAAACCCGGGTGGGCTGACATTCTCCGTGAATAATGGACGTCTTTTGTGGTCAAGTAGGTACACCAGGAAAGTTGTTTTTAATTTCGAGGGTAAAAAGTTTTGTCATTGCCCTCTGGCAGACTCATACGCGGTTGCAAGGAGAGACAACTGCTTTAAATGGAGGTGCAAATCACGTGAGAAGACAGAGGGGACGAGTGGGTTGATCTTAATTATCAGAGGTAGCCACTAGAGGTGTGTGTTAATGAGGGTGGTTGAATAATCATCCAGAGCACATTGTCTGGGATATGATGAACAGGTGTAGGAGCAGAAGATGAATATAAGAAGAGGGATGCATTTGAAGAAGAGAAAAGGAGGAAAGAAAAAAGGTGGAAAAAAGGGAGAGAGAAAAAATTGACATTTAAAAGTGTATAACAGCTGTACATACCCGCGTGCCTCCAGACTCAAAGATACAAACTTTCCTGTCTTCTTCCCGAACTACATTCTCCACGACACTCACAGCTCACAGATAAGTAAGAAACTAGCAGCCTACCCCGGCCTGCTGCACTTGCTGTGCTTGCTGCACCCGGTGTCTGTGGTGTACCCGCTGTATTTAATGTACCCGTTGTATCTGATGTACCCGGTGTCTCTAATGCATCCGCTGTATGTGATGTACCGGATGTATCTAATATACTTGATGTATCTAATGTACTCACTGTATGTGATGTACCTACAGACGAGGCACGTGACAGTTTGTATCGGATGCTGACGTGCAGTAACAACCGGCAGTCACACATCATCGATGCAGGAATTTACCCCCACACCGGGAGGTGACTGCTAAAACTGTCGTCGAACACATTTCGTAAAGTTCCTCACACACGATGCCGTGACAGGATAGTAGTAGATGTGTAGAGAACTAATGTACATGTGTATAAGACCGTGACAGGATAGTGTGTAGAGCACTAAGGTGTCACACATGTGTATAAGACCGTGACAGGATAGTGTGTAGAGAACTAAGGTGTCACACATACCGTGACAGGACAGTGTGTAGAGCACTAAGGTGTCACACATTTCTGTCAACACACGTATGCACGTCCTCAAGCAGTCAACAAATGACGTCAGCGAGAAGCACCAGACATCACAGGCAGCCACAGCAACATCCACACTCACCTCACTGCGTGTCCTACAGTCAGTTCATCGTCTACTCCTTCAACATTCTCATCAAACGATGTTGATGACGACACCTGTTTCATGGAACACATTATCAGTGATGATAGAAAGATGAAGCAAGTCAACCGCTTTGTTCAAATGTTGCGATGTCACAAGTCGTTGTAGATGTCAGACGTGAGGTGCACCAGAGGTTACGTACCCGACTCCCCGCTGGACAGTAAATTAGAACTGAAATGCGCGCAGGTAGTTGGAGCATTACATTACATGTTGTAATGTGTCTGTCAGTGGTACATTACATTACATGTTGTAATGTGTCTGTAGGTGGTACATTACATTACATTACATGTTGTAATGTGTCTGTCAGTGGTACATTACATTACATTACATGTTGTAATGTGTCTGTAGGTGGTACATTACATTACATGTTGTAATGTGTCTGTAAGTGATACATTACATTACATTACATGTTGTAATGTGTCTGTAGGTGGTACATTACATTACATGTTGTAATGTGTCTGTAAGTGGTATATTACATTACATGTTGTAATGTGTGTGTAATTGGTGCATTACATGTTGTAATGTGTCTGTAGGTGGTACATTACATAGCTTAAGGTGTCGGTAGATGGACATTACATCATGTAATGTGACTGTAGGCGGTACATTACAGACTGTAATGTGTCTGTAAGTGGAACTGTAAGGTGTCTGTAGTTGGTTCATTACATTACATGTTGTAATGTGTGTGGAAGTGGTACATTACATACAGTAATGTGTCTGTAAGTGGTACATTACATTACATACAGTAATGTGTCTGTAAGTGGAACTGTAAGGTGCCTGTAAGTGGTTCATTACATTACATACTGTAATGTGTCTGTCAGTGGTACATTACATAGCTTTAGGTGCCGGTAGATGGACATTACATCATGTAACGTGACTGTAGGTAGTACATTACATTACATAGTGTAAGGTACCTATAGGTGGAACATTACATACTCTAAGGAGCCGGTAGGTGCAGCATTACAACCCTGCAGGCGCCTGTAGCTGGGAGGCGAGCGAGAGCAGCACTTGACTGAAGTGTGCACAGGACAGACAGCGACAAGGACTCGACATGAAGGCGGAACGTTATCGCGAGCACAGTGGCGGAGCTAATGGAACTGATAGAGTGAGTGCAGCAGTGCAGGGATGTGCACAGGAATGTCAGCGCCGTTATGCACACACACACACGCAGACACACTCACACGCACACACACAGGCACACACACACGCACACCCACACACGCAGACACACAGGCACACACACAGGCACACACACACACACACACAGGCACACACACACGCACACCCACACACGCAGACACTCAAGGTGCCTGTGAGTGCATCGTAGCGTGAAGTCAGTGCTTTGCTGGCTGCAGGTGCATAAACAAGTCGCGCGGCCTGAAGACTGGCGCCATGCCACGGACTGGGCGCTCACCTACCCGAGTACCCGGCATTGGTTGGCCACGTGGCCGCCAGAGACTGACTGTCATTAGTGGCTGTGGCTGCTGCTGTCTCGCTACACTACACGGGCTGCGGTTCACATCTCTCGCCTCTCTTTGTGTGGCTGACAAAGAAATTGCGTGATTAAAGAAATTCAAAATATAAAAATGACAAAATAAAAAAAGATGTGTATTGACAGTAACACACACACACACTTGCACTCGCATGCACACATTCTTACACATTCACGCACCTACCTTCACACGCGCGGACACACATGCACGCACGAACTCTTACATACACATATATGCACGCGCTCATACACACTCATAACACATTTGTACACGCACACTCACACCGACAGTACACAGCCACACACGTGTACACACTCGCTGTCGTCACGAGCTTTAGAGACAACACTAGGGACTGGAGGAGACACTGATTGGTGTGGAGGATGACATCATCATACACGTGTCAACTGAGAGACATTAGTGGCTCCTGCCCCACCTGCTGTGACAATAACACCTGAGACTGCTTAATACAGAGGTCAGGAGGTCACGGCCGTAGCTGCGTCACAAATAGAACTTCCGGTGTATCGTAGTAACGACGACCAACTTCTGCAGCATGGACAAGAAAATAGAGGAATATGAGCAGGAATATGGAAAAAAAATAATTGAGGTGGTTTGTCTTGGCAGCAGCAACTAAACTTCCAGAGTGGTGCCGTGCACACTGTTGCATGTTCCCAGCATTCCCAGCGCCTGGTAAACATGACTGCCACGGATGAAGAGGTTCTCAGCTGCTAATGGCTGTCTATGATCCCAGCTTCCCTCCGATAAGCTCCTCTACTCTACACAGTCTTCTACAATCTACAGCCACGAGTTGTAATCGTCCTTCGCAGCCATGACAGTCCGCCCTTGACCCCGCCCTGAGCGGTCTGCACGTGTTGCCGTTGACAACCAGAGGTCGCGTGAC
Organism: Pomacea canaliculata; assembly: GCF_003073045.1. Lineage (NCBI taxonomy): Eukaryota > Metazoa > Mollusca > Gastropoda > Architaenioglossa > Ampullariidae > Pomacea > Pomacea canaliculata. The sequence goes on along the minus strand of NC_037594.1, from coordinate 542,379 downwards.
CAAGCAACGGGCTTTTATCTGGATGCGCGCGCAGCTTGACAGGTCACGTGATAATTCTGAGTACATTGCGCACAACATCACGGGATTGGGTGTTAGTGAGTGCGTGCACCTGTCTCGACTTAAGAAATATGTGTGCGTGCGTGCGTGTGTGTGTGTGAGAGAGAGAGAGAGAATGAGCACATTTTATGTGCATGTGTGCGTGCATACGCGTGTGAGTGTGTGTGTGTGTGTGTATTCACGCGTGTCTTGTTGTGTTATTCTTTCTGTGCAGCTGTGTGCGTCCCCAGGGTGTCACTGCCCACCTAGTGTTCTATCCTCAGCCCACAGCGCTGCGTTCTATCTTCTAGTCCGAAATATACTCGTCTTCAACTCGAGATACATTCTGCGCGTGACACACCTTCACGTGCATACATTCCAGACAGAAAATGTTTCCGCTGTTGGAATAACGGTGACGGCGAGTGTCGTGTCACCTGTAGGCGCTCACCTTCCACTCCACCTTCCACTCCACCTTCCACTCCACGTGTGAAGCCGAGGCTGAGGAATGCAAACAGCTATCAACCCTGACGACTCAATAAGTGTGTAGATGTAGATGTAGAGGTAGATGTAGATGTAGATGTAGACAAGTTATTGTCTAGCCACGTGAAGTCTATCAGCGAAGACAAGTGCTGTAGCCACACATCACTGGCATCAAGTAGTGCCGGAGTCCTGCTACTAATCACAGTCATCACGTGCTAATCACAGACCAATCCAGTTTTATCAACCAGCAGGTGCTGCGCCACTTGCACCTGGCTCCTCACTGGCGGCCATGGCAGCGCCTCACTGCACGTGCTCCTCAAAATACTTGATGCGCATGCGTGTGCCACAGTGATGTTGAGTGTGAGTATGTATGTGTTTGTTTGTGATACTATGAGTGTGTGTGACATCTTCATGTCCGATGTATTTGTGTGTGAGAATATGTGTGACGTGTGTGTGTGTACATTCAAATGTGTATGTGAGTGCACGCGCGCGTGTGCGTAAGAGATAGAGAGATATAGAGTGAGAGACATGCAGAAACAAACTCATTCTCTCTGCCTGCCTCTCATATTTTCATTTCCTCGCCAGTCCAGCAAAGACCAGGTGTTCTGTGTTCAGATGTCGGGTACACAGGTTTGTTTTGTTTTGTTGTTTTGTTGTTGTTCTTTTTTTGTTTTTTATTGCATTTCTTTTACAGGGACGGGTGGATAGCTATGACATGACCTTCGCTGCTGTCTTGGCTTAAAAAAACACTAGTTTCCCCCTCCCGTGTACCTCCAGTGTACCTCCCGTGGACGTGTGTGAGGTAGTCCGTCACTTGACTATACCAGTAGACGTGTGTGAGGTAGTCCGACACTTGACTATACCAGTAGACGTGTGTGAGGTAGTAGGACACTTGACTATACCAGTAGACGTGTGTGAGGTAGTCCGACACTTGACTATACCAGTAGACGTGTGTGAGGTAGTAGGACACTTGACTAGACTAGTAGACGTGTGTGAGGTAGTAGGACACTTGACTAGACCAGTAGACGTGTGTGAGATAGTAGCACACTTGACTATACCAGTAGATGTGTGTGAGGTAGTAGCACACTTGACTATACCAGTAGATGTGTGTGAGGTAGTAGGACACTTGACTATACCAGTAGACGTGTGTGAGGTAGTGAGGTAGTAGCACACTTGACTATACCAGTAGACGTGTGTGGGGTAGTAGGACACTTGACTACACCAGTAGACGTGTGTGAGGTAGTGAGGTAGTAGCACACTTGACTATACCAGTAGACGTGTGTGAGGTAGTAGGACACTTGACTACACCAGTAGACGTGTGTGAGGTAGTGAGGTAGTCCGACACTTGACTATACCAGTAGACGTGTGTGAGGTAGTAGGACACTTGACTATACCAGTAGATGTGTGTGAGGTAGTGAGGTAGTCCGACACTTGACTATACCAGTAGATGTGTGTGAGGTAGTGAGGTAGTCCGACACTTGACTATACCAGTAGACGTGTGTGAGGTAGTGAGGTAGTCCGACACTTGACTATACCAGTAGATGTGTGTGAGGTAGTGAGGTAGTCCGACACTTGACTATACCAGTAGACGTGTGTGAGGTAGTGAGGTAGTCCGACACTTGACTATACCAGTAGACGTGTGTGAGGTAGTCCGACACTTGACTATACCAGTAGACGTTTGTGGGGGAGTAGGGGGAGGTCCCTTGTGTTGGGGGGGGGGGGGCGTCCTTAGCATCAAAGGCGGCTTGTGAATGGTCTGAGACGTATTCGCTGACTGCTTGTGACAGAAGATTAATGAGGCGATGATCGATGAGCTCACACCTAATTAACGCTGGCATCTGTGTTGTCATCGCTCGCCCAAGTGTTGGTTCTCGTGCCTCCTACAGCTAATTGGACAATGTGTTGACACAAAGACTGAGAGGACCGCCAGCCACGTGCTTGTGGTCAAGTCGCACGATGGCGATGTAACATCGTGTTGTCCTCTCAACGTTGCTTTACTCCCAGTCCATTATCGACATGCACGACTGCCATGAGATGGGTAGTGACAGTAGTCGTGGTGCTGGCGGCACTGTAGGTGATGTGACAAAGCAGTGTATTGAGCCACTGAGAGTAGCTGTAGTCTGGAGGCAAACAACTGCCGACAGTCAAATGTCAAACGACTGCCATCCTCTCTGTCAGGCTCTGTAGGTACTGATGACTCCATCACAGGCTGACTACCACTGGCAGGTAGAGGTCGACGTCCATGTTCTTGTCCTACATTGCAAGTAAGCACGGGGTCAGCAAGCTGTGCGTGTCGATACTCGATATCGACCTCACGACCACTGATCTCAATCAATGCGTGCCACATGCTACGACCTCTGACCTCTGGAGGCCTAGTGCATGCTGAGTCTACTTCTGGCGGCAAAGAGATGCTGAGCTGCAGTGTAGTTGCTGATGCCCCGACTGTCGGGCACTGCCCCAGTGCTAACGACAGGTTATCCTGAGACCGCAATGCACTCGGGGATCTCGTGCAAAGGAGCTCGGACTCGGTGGTTAAAGGATCGAAAGGTCACGGAAGAGAGGAGACGGTGGGAGGCAAGAGAAGAAGTAGGCGAGATGGGTAGAAGCCGCAACAGAAGCAGTTGTGAGGAAGAAAAAAAGGATAGCTGTAGGGAAGGGGCTGTGAGGACGAGAATGGAGTTGGGGAAAAGAATAAAGAAAGTGAGGGCTAAGTCGAGGGCGTCTTATCTGTGCCGAGACGTCTCGCGCTTGAGATCTTTGTATGACGTCAGACGACTTGTGTCAAAGGTGCGTATGACGTCAACAGAAGTCAAGGAGGCGTTGCGACATGAAGTCACAGCCAGTAGCAGCCCCTGACAGTCTCTGTACCTGTCGGTGACCCGAAGAGTTGACCATCATGCCCATTGGGTGTCCGTAGGAATCACCATGGCGACCGTGTCCCTGTAACCGTCATCATGGCGGCTGTATCTGCGGACGACATTATTTCTGTAGCTGCGGCTGTGTAAAACTCACCATCACGTGACAGTTATCGCGTTTTTATCTTCACCCAAACATTCCTTGTAGCACGAGCTGTGTGAGAATCAAACACTTCGCTGATTTACACAATTTGATGGCGAGTGATCACATGATCGATGCAGTTATCTCCCGCTAGCGTGATTTATGTCATTTATTATGTCAGCTTCCGCAGCAATAAACCTGAAGATGTTTACGTGGCTGGAGATTGGCAAAATTCAAGAAACGGAAATTGTATTTAAGTGTTGTTGTTGTTTACTTTGTGGGGGCGTGTTTGTGAGTTTGGTTGTATTCATACACACAAGAGCATCACTGCACGTGCGAGCCGCCAAACACACGCAAGACAATCTTCACAATAAAATCACATCTTTGCACATACAATGCTTTATTGTGTTTCTAAAGTAAAAAGCCGTAGTTTAGAAAAGGGACACAGCAATTTCACACACATGACGAAGTGAGCGAGTGGAGGATAAGTTCATTAACACCAGTAATTAATGTGTTCAAGCACGCTGTGGTGGAGGCTTGTCGCTGTCTCCCAGTCTTCACAAGAGAACATTTCGCCATCTCAGAGCTGACATGTCCATCATAATGTGATCTTCACGGCGACCAACAGCCAGCAGCAGACAGGATGTTTGAACAACAGCTTCTCCATCACCTCCCTTGCCACGACTCCCCCTGCAGCCTCCCGCTCTGGGGAGGGTCGTGTGCGTTGAGCAGATGGCCTCTTAAAATAGAAGCTGAGGTAGATGGCGACATAAATACTGGAGGCCGTACGGGACATGTCACCACCTGACTTTGCCATGCTGCCCGCGAGTGTACTTGCCGGGGACCCCCGGGGTCTGGCCACCCTGCCTTTGACAATGGCCGCCGCTAGCGGTAAGTGTGAGGGAGGGAGGCAGCCAACAGCCAGACGCCTTCCGTGGCAGACGAGAATAAATCACAGGAAACGTTATACGTGGCTTGTCAGGTGACAGTGACATATCACTCCGCAGGCGCTTTTCAAAATTCTTTCTCAAGTGAGTGGGATACTTTCCCGTTCCAACAAAAATAGACCCACGCATGGCGCTGGGGGAGAATAACCCCGTCACCACAAATAAGTAGGGGGAGATCACTCTCAGATTAAAAATAGTTCATCGCATTCTTTGACCTTCACACGCATTCACATGCCACGAGGTGAAGGGTGAAGTAGTTGGCGGCCCTCACACGTCACGAGGTAAGGGTGAAGAAGTAGCGGCCCTAACACGTCACGAGGTGAAGGGTGAAGTAGTAGCGGCCCTAACACGCACCAAGAACAGGGCAGTGACGAGGGAGGGCGAATGATGGAATGTACTAGACTGTAGAACACCAACAGCTTCTGTGCAGATATCGAGATGCAAGAGTAGTTTATGTTGTCGCCGTTGCTGAGCACTGATATGACAAACACATACATCACATATCTCACGCCATTAACCTGACACATGGTAAGTAAAGTAAGACATAAGTACACTTTGGACTCCTTATGAACTGATATCCGCGTCTCATACACGATTTTATTTTTGGTAGATGTATGTTTAAATTAAATAGAAATGAACACCAGATTTATCAAATTTATCATTTGGAAGCTTGAAGTGTTGCGTGTCTGCTGCTACATCATGTTGAAAGTGTATTCAACTTCCGGTGTGACATTGGTATTTTACCTTTTCGCTATTCACATCACAAGTGTGAAGTAAAGACTCAAACTAAGTCTTCACACCTGAACCCTAGACAGCACCAACTGACTGCTGCTATATTTAGGTGCAGCAGGTGCGCACTAACCGCTTGATGAGGATGCTTCAAAGGATTTTGCAAGCTGCAGCCTTTACTCGTTAAATCTTCAATTAAAGCTGCCATGGTACTAAAAGGGATTTCCAGAACAGTCTGTGAGATAGGAAGCATAAAGAGGTGACACTGAACTGTGACATGAGCTTGTACCACACACGTGTTAAAGAAATTCGTTGACTCAGACATTGCCTGAAACGTGCATCTGGCAAGAAAAGAAATCCTCAGCTTCTTCCATTTCTGGCAACCGGTCTCTGGCGTCCGCCATGATTCCCTCCCCTAGTCTGTCTTTTGTTAGAAAAGCACGTGCGATGTTTGTGTGGGGTCAGTTGTGAAGACCCCCACAGCTATAGTCACACTAGACTAGTTTGTGATGAAGTGATGGATGTCTCCTCGTCACCTAGTGGGTACCTGCTTCCAATGTGGGTAACAGGAGGAGTAAGCAGTGCTCCCTCCTCTTCACACTGCCGTGTCTGCAGTCTGTCCACAATATTTCGCTCACAGAAGTCGCCATCTCTGTCTACACTGCACCCACAGCCAGACAACCACCAGGGTAAGCCCGGGTACAAACATTTCACAATAAAAATGTTGGCTTGATGGCGGCCACACACACCAGAGAGGACACAGCGATAGTAAAGCCGCTCAAATGTAACTCGGATTAGCAACTAAGACTAAGTTTAAGCTAAGAAATACAATTTTTAAAACCTTAAGAAGTAAGCAAGTGCTAAAATAAACATCTACCATAACAAAATCAACCACTCATGTCGGCAACCAAACACAAATATGTCGCCGGCTGCTGCTGTTGGCTGTCCTTGTTGATGTTTCATTGACTGTAGATGTGTTAGCATCACACATTGTATCTCAGGTGTAACTTGTTATTTGTCAATAAAGCTGCCAGGTGACACTGTTTATTTCTGTGAAGGTGGCCAACACTTGTTGACGGTTCTTCACAGTTAAAATAGATGGTTGGAAGGATGAGGCATTCCTCCTTCAAATGAGAAAGTCACTTTTGAGTTTTCATTTCTGAACCTGTTTGCATAAACTGATTGACATTGTTTACTTACAGCAGTGTGCCAGGTGATGACATTTGCTTGTCTGTATCTGTGATTGTGTCGCACTCAAACATTAACAAGGGAGTCGTGCTGACGTGGCGCATCTTGTACCTGCCTCTCTAGCACCTGTGTCTCATTATTGTGTTCATACATGAGTATAATGAATGTACTGGGTTTCACAGGGGTCGCCACTGCTGTCGCTGTCATCTCTCGCTGCTGATGCTGACTGACGTGCAGAGTGTCAGCTGTCACTACACTGATGTCATGTCAGCAAGCCTGTCTGTCGCCGTGTCTTCTGTGCATCACTGGAGTGAGTGGCACACGAGATGCACACACCAGGGAGCAGCACTTGTCACTGTGGTGGCGCTGGTGGTCCAGGAGACAGCCCTCCCTCCTCATCTGTTGCTCCTATTGTCACATCGCTCAGCCCACGTGTACAGACGCTCAGAAAACATTTCACATCTCGCCAGAGAGCCGCCATTGTCGCCCGCAGACATGAAAGGGAGGAGAACAGTCGGTGTTTACACAGATCTGCAGAAAACAAACAAATGAAAGGAGTCGTCTGCCATCATCGAAAGTATTAGCCTTATAATCGCGTGTGTGGGAGCCGACTAATGTTACTGTTGCCGCCGTGTGTTGTGCATGTCGCCCGCCAGCCTGTCCTTACAGGTCACTGAGGTGTGACTACATCTTCATTGCTTTCCATTTCTTATTTCTATTTTCTCTCTTTCAGCTATTTGCTTACCTGATTGACCTGATGCTGTTGATGATGATGATGTTGTTGTTCTTTAAATCAGTTGAAATATCCGTTTTGACGATCGCCCTCCATTTGATCATCGCAATGACGCTGAGCACAGCTCACGTTTCCTGCCTGCAAAGCCTGGAGCCACGTGTGACTGACTGCTGCCAGACATCTTGTGTACATTGTCATCCTCTTGTCACACACCTCTCATCACAATGGTCGACACCTGTTCACTTGCTGCAGGTATACAGGTGGACGTGTTTGACAAGATGCTTGGTCCTCGATGACGGTTGTGACGTGGGGTCTGGATGCTTGAGGTCCTCGATGACGGTTGTGACGTGGGGTCTGGATGTTTGAGGTCCTCGATGACGGTTGTGACGTGGGGTCTGGATGTTTGTCACGTGGCGATAACAGTGACAGTGGCGATACTGTAAGTACCTTTGCAGACTAACAACAAATGTACCCAGCTGAGTAGTATTTGGTGTTAGGTACATTGCACTCGTCGTTAGTCCAAAAGTTAATACTTTTAAAATAAACTGTTAATCCATTTAATGTACCGACATGTTGTAGCATTGTTTATTGGTTTACCTACGAAGTGGATGTCAGAAATAGAGTCCATTCACATTGTCATTGCAGCAAAATATTTACGGAATAGTTTATGGATCTCACAGGTTGGGGACCATTAGGAAAATTGGAAAATCTCTCTCCGGCCTAACTGGTGTAAATATAAGGCTACAAGATGTTTACTTGACAGATACATTCACAGTCACACGCAGTCTACGTCTCCTTCTTCCTTTCTTGAGTGCTTGAGCGCGCCATCTATAAACATAATGTGTTGTTTCTTATGTTTATTTATTTATTTTTTATTATTATTACTAAAGTTGACAAAGACACTTCTAAATAGCTCGTGATATTCGACAGGAGTTCTTCTACATTCTGGTCTGTCATTACTTCAAAAGTAGAAGAAAACGATTTTCTCCCAAAGTTGTGTTGTCAACATCGTAATGCCGTTACACTGAAGTCGCTTCTGCTTGGTAAACATGTCTGAGACGATGGATCCAACGTGTAAACATTATTTGTAATGTCGCTGGTGGTCCTGCCACCGCAGTACGAGTATTATCATCATTGTCATCCTCAGCATCCTTGTTATTTGTCTGGTTGATATAACACTAGTATAACAGTGATATAACACTAATAGAACACTGATATAACACTATTATAAGTGATATAACACTGACATAACACTAGTATAACACTGATATAACCCTGATATAGCACTAGTATAACACTGATATAACACTAGTATGACTGATGTAACACTGATGTAACACTGATGTAGCAAGATATAACTCTGATATAACACTGCTTTGTATTTACTTGTCTGCAAGCTCTGTGAGTCTTTCTTCAAGCTTGACACATTTGGTGTGATTAGCTGCAGTCTGTGTATCTATGTCCATCCCTCCTTCCCCTCAAGGCGTGAGTAAGTAACATGAATGTCTGACGTCCAACATCTAACATCTGACGCCGCACAAGTTATTAACGTTTGATGTCTACTGTCTGTCTAACCTCTAATGTCTAGCGCCCAATAGTGTCGAATGCTTTCTCGCCCGCCCTCTTCCCTCATTCCTTCCCTCATCCTCACCCAGCACCTCCCTCCCTTTACCATCGCATCTTTCGTCGTTGATGTTCAAGTGTGTACAGGTGTGACACGTGTGACAACGGGTGTATGTCACAGGAGAAGGCATGGCTAGCCACACCTAGTCCTCCACAGCCGTGTGGTGGTGGAGTCTGACAGTAGTGATGCTGACTGAGTTGCGAGTGTTTCAAGTTGTGACAGTAGCTTTACAGTGTTGAGTAGTTAGTGTGGAATTTCTGTAACTGCCGAGCTTGTGAAGAAGACACTGCTGCTTTTTATGAAAATTAGTTTGACGGACATTGATGACACTTTAAGTCAGTGTGTGTAATTAGTAGAACTAGACTGAGTGTCTACATACTCCTAAAATAATGAGTTTTTATTTTTCTCTTTTCCAAACTGAAGGATTCTTTATTACCGTCTTCAATATAATAAATTGTTGAGGTCATCTATAGCTCCTCCCACCTCCTCTGTCTTCAGTTGAAACATTTGCAGCCCTTGCAGCCCCTGTCAACCACTCAACCACTCAACCACTCAACCACTCTGTGTGTGTGTGACGCCGACGGCCACTTAACGGATCAACGAGCAGCCACCGCATCTTGTTGACACTGTGTTTGCTGGCGTGGTGTGGTGTCAGCCTCCACTGCAGCAGGAAATGTTGCAGCTGCAGTCTAAGAGAATGCCGAATGTTTGCGACAGCAGACGACAATCTGGAGCTGTCCTACTCCTAGCCTTATAACTCGCTGTCTGTGTGAGTCGTTAGGCGGTCAATGCCCTGGGGCGGCGTGCACGACGATCTTGTCTCACTCCGTGCAGCGGGGCCCGGGTGTACAGCCACACACCAGGTGGAATGAAACTACAGACCGGGTGGTATGAGACTACAGACCGGGTGGAATGATACTACAGACCGGGTGGACTGGTACTACAGACCGGGTGAATGGACCGGGTGGATGATACTACAGACCGGGTGGACTACAGACCGGGTGGACTGATACTACAGACCGGGTGGACTGATACTACAGACCGGGTGACCGGGTGGAAAGATACTACAGATATGAGACTACAGACCGGGTGGACTTGACACGGGTGGATATACGACCGGGACTTTGGACTTAGACCGGGTGGTACTACAGACCGTGGACTGATACAAACTGAACTACAGACCGGTGATACTACAGACCGGGTGGAACGACCGGGTGGAACTGATACTACTAACTGACCGGGTTTGGACTGTTACAGACGGGTCAGACCGGGTAGATACTACAGTACAACACAGTTATATCAACTAACCATTTCAGCCTGAAAAATCCATCCGTTAATTAATTATACGCTACGATTGGCACGTGCCATCAACGACATCTGATAATAGTGGGCTACGTCACGCTAACAGTGTACTACGTCACGCTAACAGTCTACTACGTCACGCTAGTGCACCATTCACAAGGTCGCCAGCAAGTCAGCACCAATCAGAAAGAGAGAAGGAGTGAGGGATTAGTCGGACGCTGACTGTATTTGTCGTGGTTGTGACAAACTGACTGTAGCGCGAGAGATGTGACATCACACTTACTAACCCCAACTGTCGCTCTGTCGAAATCTGTGAATAAAATGCAAACCATTCAGGTCGGTCTTTCTACACTCTACCTTCACAACCTGTGACCTAACCCGTGCTCCAGGCAGCTCCTCCCGCGATGTCAGGGAGCAAAGGAGAGCTGGAGTGAAGGACAAGAAAACGAGAACCGCCAGTGGGTCTGACAGACTGGATGCCGCCCCCCTCGTGGTGGTGTCCGAGGTAGACAAGAAGCAGGTAGAGTAGATGAGACCTGGTGTCAGCAGTGTCAGACATGTCTGTACATTGTGGTGGCACCAGGCAGTTGCTGACAACTGACACTGTCAAGGAGAGAATCCGAGAAGAACAAGAACGATATCAGTCCTCGAGAGACATAAAGAACGAATGAACAGAATAAATAAGTCATAAATATTACATAATTTATCAGTTTCGCTGAAAAACGTGTCTTCAGAACTGCCTTGCCGCTCTCTCTCCGCCACATTTTTACCGCCTCTGTGATGATTGCGGCGATGACCAGTCATCCGACAAAATGGAAAACAGACCGACGACCTTCAGAGAGGAGGCAAGGTCATGCCTGTTTAAAGACGTGACGCATGTCTGCGCATGCGCAATTCTCTGAATTTTTGTTGTTATTATTATTCGGTTTTATTGTTTTTTATACAAGATTTCATTTGCTCACCAAAATAATCCGCTTATTTTCATCTTGACAGTGAAAAACCAGTGATTAAGGCTCGCCGACCGTGGTGCCCACGCCTGAGGAGCTCGGCAGTTGCGCAGTGGCCCGTGCTCACACCCGCCGCTAGGTGGCGCGCTGCCCAGTCTCAGGATGTGTAAACTGTGCGCTAGGTGGCGCTAGTCCACGCCTGCTTGTTCATACTCTGAGCTTAATTAGCCACGAGGTAATACTGAAATAATTCTCTTGTACAACCCACAGCACGCAGGTCAGTCGGCGCCACGTCTGATCCTCCTCCTCCTCCTCCTCCTCATCATCGTCTCGTCAGCCCCCAGCTTCCTTCAGTCCTCACAGTCCTTGTGACACTGTCACGTGACAGTTACTGACCTTTCAGTGGTGTTGGTGTGCATTTCTACAGTTTTCACCTCAGACAAAACACCTGCAAGGACTAAGGTCAAGAGCAGTACGACGGACTGACGGAGACGAGAATGTACAGGATGAAGGATGACAGCAGGATGACAGCAGCCTGACGTCACTTCCCTGTAGCCACTAGCACGCACGTGCCAAATGTGCAAGTTAAATTTAAATCTTAATTGCTTTTTCAAATCGTTAAAGTAACTCATTTTGCAGAGCGTGTAATTGCTTGTCTCATTACTCGTGGCTCAAGTGTTGGATTGCTGTCTCGGCTCAGTTTGCACAACAAACAAACAAACAAAAACAAAAACTCTTCGGACACTGAAACCTGTGGAGAGTTTTACAGGACTTTGTACAGGTCATGCACATGTGTGAGGTCACCTGACGTGCACCTACAAGGTGACGCATGTAGCACTGTCATGTCACAGTGTCAATCACACACTGTCATGGATCATTACCTCAGGTCATTACCTGGGTGAAGTAGACGCATCACCCGTCGCCTTCCTTGCACGTGATGAGGTGAATGTAGCACGGTGTGGTGGGAATGTAGCATGACTACCGAACGTAGCAGCTGAGGTTTGATTGTCATCTTGCACGGTGTTCTGTAGCCGAGGTTCCTCAAGTTTGTCCTCATCATTGACATTAGTAACGTCCAAGCTTTTCATTGCTTTTCATTGCTTTTGTGCTTCACACTTCACTGATTCAATGTTACGTATCGCCTCGATGTCCACCCGTCTGTGGGCTCCAGTAGTCCCCTTCCTCTCCCCCTCCCCCGCTTTGAGTGAAGGGATGGCGGCGGTAAGCAAAGACTCAAAGGAACCTCGCCGTCCTCGGGGACGAAGAGTGGTGGCGACGAGAGGACGATGCAAAGCTGCTGACAACAGTCAGTGTACGTCACAATGTCGCCGCGGTTATCGACGCTGTGCGGGCCGTGACGTAGCTCGTTATCGTCTTGGCGGGATGGCCGGCCGCCTGACATTTGGTTGACTGCGCACCACGGGACGCGCAGGCAGTTAATACGTGTTGATGGAGTCACGACTAATTGGCTTGTGTGGAGACTCCACCCCTTCCACCCCATCCACCCCTACACACCTTAGCTACCCTCAAACGACCTGTTAGTGCCAGGGCGAGTGTAGTCTACAGGTGGGAGTGAGCTGCAAGCACCGGGAGGTTTATTAAGCAGCTGCTGCCACGTGAACTCCGTCCCCGCCACTGATTGCCTGTCGTCTCTGGCAGCCACGCCAACGACTTCTCCTCTCCCGGCATTTTTCTCCTTTCACTTCATTTTCTTGGCGCAGTTTATTGGGTGCAAAAGTGAGCAAAATGTCGGTTTTTCCTGGATAATTCTTTGTTCGATGAAGGAAGTTGTTTTCTGTCTGTGTTGAGCGGCACAAGTGAACTTGTTTTTCGACATCGCGGAGCGAACTGGAGCCGCGTGCGGCAACCGCGGGCAGGATGCGGCATCAGAGAGCATTGGCGGTGCTCGGGATGAGAAGAAATTCCTCGGGAAGCCAAGATAATGTGTCCATAGTTGAGACAGCTCCTCCGTACTGGCACTGCACCAGACCCTGGTACTCACACATACAGGAAGTGTGTGTATATATGTGTGTGTGTATATGTGTGTATATATATGTGTGTATATGTGTGTGTATGTATGTGTGTGTGTATATCTGTGTATATATATATGTGTGTGTGTGTGTCTATATGCGTGTGGACTGACAGCAGCGCAGTCTTCACACATTTGTCCCAGTCAACCACTCACCTAGGCCTCATCACTAAGACCATCAGCACTAATTAAATCAATCAACTCGATCAACTCAACCATTCATCCAACTAATCAACACTCATCCAATATGTCAATCAATTAATCGTCTCAATTAGTAATCGTCAGCTGTCCCCATGGTGATCGCATGTTTGTGTGTTGTGATTTGTTTCATTTTATCCTTCCTCATCTTCAGATATTCGCCTCCAGTGTTTCTCTCTTTCTGTTGAAAACATTGTGTTGTGGATGTTTTCATGTTTTTCTCTCGTGTAGTCAAGTCCAATATTGCAGCCAAGCCTTCCTCATAGGTGTCTCACCTCTTTATCTCTCCCTCTCTTTCTCTCACTTTATCTTCCCTCTCCCTCTCTCTCCTCCTGTGTCCACCAGTCTCTCTTTCTCCCTCTACTAATCTCTTCTTCTCTTTGTCTATTTCTCTTTTTTGTCTACTTCTATTATCTCTTTCTCTCTTTACACATATATAGCCTTTTATTTCCCCTTTTTCCTTAAAATTTACCATTGTTTTGTTGTTTTTTTCTTGCCCTTCATTTCTTTGCATTAATTAATGTACGTCACATTCGTAAAAGTACGTCACATGTATTAATGTGCATCACAGTAATTAATGTACTTCACACTCATTAACGCACCGCAGTCAGTAATATGCAGCACAGTGCAGACAACTCACACGTGGAGCAGAGGGCAGACAACTCACACGTGGAGCAGGGGGCAGACAACTCACACGTGGAGCAGAGGGCAGACAACTCACACGTGGAGCAGGGAGCAGACGCCCGGCAGCTCATTAGCGGCGGCTGATGGCGAGAAGCCATGTTGTGACATCACAGACTTCCACTCAAAGCCTGGAGGTAGTGCCAGCTCAGGACCTGGCGACCACAGAGTGCGGCGTGTGAGGGAGGCCAGCATCACGTGCATCCCACACCCTACTTGTCTGCACGCGCTCACCTGCTGTCACCAGCCTGCATCTGCACTGCCGTCTACACCGGGGGTTAGACAGACATCACGTGTCCCCTGTGTAGCCGCAGGTTGTCTCAGTGGTAGAAGTACAATGGACTTGTTCCAGGAATAGTGTTGTATGAGCGGTGTCAGTGTTTTACGGAGAGCACTGAAACTGTACATCGGTGTTACACGTCATGGTTGTGGGATGTACAGCGTGGTTGTACAACAGTGGTTGTGGTTGTATGTTGTACATCATGGTTGTGGTTGTACATCGGTGTTACACGTCACGGTTGTGGGATGTACAGCATGGTTGTACATCAGTGGTTGTGGTTGTACATCGGTGTTGTACATCATGGTTGTACAATATACAACATGGTTGTACAACAGTGGTTGTACATCGGTGTTGTACATCATGGTTGTACAATATACAACATGGTTGTACAACAGTGGTTGTACATCGGTGTTGTACATCATGGTTGTACAATGTAAAACATGGTTATACAACAGTGGTTGTGGTTGTACATCGGTGTTACACGTCATGGTTGTGGGATGTACAGCATGGTTGTACATCAGTGTTGCCCGTCACGGCTGTACATCGGTGTTGCACGTCACGGCTGTATATCTGTGCTCTATGACTTTTCCAGACATCAATGTCATCTGTCCACATGATGATCAGAGATGAGTTTGTATGTGGCAATGTCAAGAAACTGAATGCAGTCACCAGATGACTTTTAAAAGTCTGTCATTCCTCTGTTTCAACATTTTTATTATTTTGAATTCAAATATGTTGCCTTACATAACTCCTCTACAAACCTTAGTGACATGTCAGGCGCAGTCACAAGTTCAAGTAACCTGCCGGCTCTCTCTCTCTATATCGTGGAGTTTCTGTCTTTAGCTACGGCGTTTATGTCACTGAATATCTGCATGTTATCCACCATTAATTTTTTTTTTATCATTTTCAGGACTGGTGACGTAGTAGCCGTATCTCTGTAGGTGAGCTTGTCCCCCACTCATGCAAGCTACCCTGTGACGTCACGCTATCGATGATGACTGTCCTGTCACGTGTTCTATCACGTTGTCATCTGTCCTATCAGTTATTTTCTGTTTCGCCGTATCATCAAATGTCTCAGTGCCCTATCAAAGGTCCGCTGTCTATTGATGTTTTCCCGGCTGTTTTATCATCGGCACCATTGCCCTTTCATCGCGGTCGTCGTCTGCACAGAGATGTCTGTCAGACACTACATGAAGTGCACACGAAGGCTCCATTATCAAGACACCAGATCCTGCAAGACTATCTTCTGCAGGGGATGTTGTTGTTGCCGTGGTGGCGGAAAAAACCCACACGATGGACCCCATGTGACGCAGCATCGCTCGCTGGGTGACGCCACTGGAAAGGTTTCGGCACGCGAGGTCATAATGACAGTTTCTAGCCTGAGTGACATGACATGACATGAGTACAAACACTGACAGCCACGAAGACGCGCCAAGGTCAGGGCTGAATTAACCTCTTTCCTTCTTCGCTCTCTCTCTCTCAGAGAGGAGAAGTGTACAAAGCCCGACAGAAGCGCGAGGCCTGCAACAAACGCAGTTTCACACGTCACCTTGACAACAGCTTTGTGATGTCCAGTTCTCTGCTTCCGGTGAGATGCTACCTGTACCCTCAGCTACAACCTGTACCCTCAACTATCCCCTGTACCCTCAGCTACCACCTGTACCTGTACCCTCAGCTACTAGTAACCTCCACACAGGTGGATACATTTCTCTTTGAACGCCATGACAGTGAAGATTGTTTCTGTTCAGATTTCACTTCAGTCAACGTTGGGTTTTTTTTTCTTTGCACGTAGCACTTGTCCAAAAGGCGACTTCCGGGTGTGACGTAACAGTTGCTGGTTTTTGCAGTGACGTGACCGTAGCTGCTGGTTTGGACGTGACGTGACAGTACTTGCTGTTTGGGATGTGCAGCACAGTAGTTGTTGGTTCGGTGTGCAAGACCACGGCTTCCTTCCCCAAGATGTGGAGGACCCAGCTGGGTGACGTTTTGAGGCGGGAGGAGTGATATTTTGGGTGTTTCCACGTGTTGACGTCACAAGGGGCACCCCGAGGGAGCTGTGTCAGAAGGCAGCTGGTGTCACGTGTCAGTGAAATGAGTAGTGACCTCGAGTATAGGTCACGGGTGTTAGCCATGATCTGACTTTTCGGATGGCATATGTTGAGATCTTTATTTCCACATTGAGAGCCGTTGGACTGCACGTACAGACCTACCCTGTACTCGGTTATCTGGTGACGTCAGTCAGAGACCGTTGTGGTGCGGGTACCTGGTGAAGATGTTTACTAATCACTTGCGCGCTGACAGTAAGTTTAGAGATGGTCAGTGTGTTACAAATAGAGGAGGGTCAGACAGGTGAGAACTGTGTCAGGGGGAGCTTTGCCGAGACATTTGTAAGCGAGCAGCTGCAGGTCCCCCCCCCACTGTACAGCTGCAGGTCCCCCCACTGTACAGCTGCAGGTCCCCCACTGTACAGCTGCAGGTCCCCCCACTGTACAGCTGCTTCAAGCTTGGGGATCAAGTGTGCGGCCCTCAGTTTCATGATTTGTAATGACAGCGTGTGAATGTGCAGGGTACAGATACCACGTAAGATGTAAGAGTCAGACTACAACTACTACCACTACAACCACTACAGCTACAACCACTACAGCTACTACAACCACTACAACCACTACAGCCATAACCACTACAAACTACTACAACCACTACAATACAACCACTACAGCTACTACAACCACTACAACGCGCCGTCTTACTGAAGTGGGAATGAAGCAGACCACACAGGACCTCTTACTGACCGCACATAGCAATCAGCGAAGGAAACAAAGCCAGGAACTAATGATGTGACTCACATCGTTACTCACATCGTTACTCACATCGCTACTCACATCGTTACTCACATCGTTACTCACATCCCGGGGACTGTGAGTCGCAAACTTGATGAGACTGAGGCAGGCCTGGAGGCGGCCTTTCCCACAGTGAGGATGATATGTAGACAAGGGGCCCTTACCACAAGAACGATGATGGAAAAATCAGTCATTTATCAAAGCACACCCGGCCGGCTGGCTGGACGGTCAATATCTATTTGCCTAATTCACTGCAGTTATGTCTGCCTGCGACTGTGTACAGCGCCACCAACACGACGAATGGAGTTTCAAGAGCGCAGGAGGACTGAGTGATATGCGTGCGGCTTTTCTTCCACACCAGCCAGAGAGATGGAAAACAGAATGAACGAGACGAAAGGTGAACGACACTCACGCTTTGCAAATTCCTCGGTCGGCAGAAACTGATTGGACAGTTAAAAATAGACACCATGATTGACGTCACCAAGGCCTGTGGGGGGACTCTGTATTTGAGATGATGATGATGATGATGATGAAGAAGAAATAGAAGAAGGAGAAGGAGAAGAAAGTTGTGAATCGGTCAACGTGCCAAGTGATGGAGGCACGGCGGTGTCCATCTGTGGTGACACTGTACTAACTGTTGTCGGAGTCCACACACTGGATGTCTGAGTGAACGACCGGAACAACTGCTTGAGTCTCACAGCCGTTAGCATGTCGGACAGGAAGCACCAAGACCGTGAAGACGAGAGTAACTCAGCCTCGTCGTCATGGAGTCCACGCGAGACCTGAGATGCTGACCACGTGACGGAGGCTGACGTAGTATTGGTCAGTTAGTGTTGGTGAGTTAATGTCAGTAATGCTCAGTGTGGGTGAGTTAGTGTCGGTCAGGAGGGCTGCACACGGACTTGGAGGACTAGAGGAGCTACAAAGGGAGGGAGCACACAGAGATCCGTTAAGACCTAATGGATAAGAAATGAAATGCGGGACATAGGACAGATTAAAAGCAAGAAAAGAAACGATAAATGAAAACGGACACAGAATGGTTTCTGCCGGGACACGAAAGGCATTACAAGAAATGGGTCAAGGCTGAACCATACAAGGAGAGAAAAAGAAGGAAAAAGGGAAAAACTAAAGACGACTCAAGGGATGGGTGGGGTGGAGGAAAGAAAGCAAAAGGGAGATGATCGCGATGCAGCAGCTGGTTTTGTCCCCTGCCCAGGCACGATCAAACGGGTGAGTTTTAATCTTGGCTCATTGAAATGGTTCCAAAGCTTTCTGTCCACAAATGGCGTTGGAGCCCAGTTTGAATAATGTCTCTTCGATCAGACCACAGTCCCTGGGGACACACTCCCTTTGCTGGTCACAGCCTGCAGTCGGCAAGCCCACAGTTTTTAAAACAGGAACAAGACGACAAGAAGGGAAGAGAGAGAGGAGGGAGAAGAATGAGACAGAGCGAGTGAGAGACAGAAGAAAAGACAGGACACATAAGCTAACTGACATGCATAAATAACACACTGGCAAACTGAAAAGAACAGCAATAAAAAAAAGGGGAAAGAAACAATTAATAAGGGAAATGACGATGATCCTGGTTGATAACGCTGACGAAAATGACGAATGTGACACACACAAGCACAGAAAACATACGCAAACGCACAAACAAACACAAACAACCACACACGAACACACAAAAACATACAAAAACACACAAAAACACACACAAACACACACTTTCTTTTACTTTTATACACACACATTTTCTCACACATATCCACAAGCATTCCCTATCACACACACAAACTCATTTTCTATTTCTCTCTCTCTCTCACACACACACACACAGACAATGTTGTGTTCAAGTGATGGAAGCTCAGTCAATAGTCTTTACATCAAACACGCTGTAAGAGCAGCCAGACTAACACCAGGCTCCTGCCAATCAAGGCAGCCTCCCTACAATCCATCAGCCGCCCAGCTGCCTGTTGGTGGTGAGACTGGGGCCCACGTCACTAACTGTGGCCCACGTCACTAACTGTGGCCCACGTCACTAACTGTGGCCCACGTCACTAACTGTCGACCACGTCACTAACTGTCGACCACGTCACTAACTGTCGCCCACAACTGCCGCCTGCTGTCTGACTGACCGAGTGAGAGTCAATTCCGCCCAAACGGATATTTTTATTGTCAATATTTATCGTCTTTGAAGTAAGCTCTGACTGTTGTTTGCGGTCGTTGGTGGAGTCTTTCAGCTGCTGACAGCCGTGAACTCGCGAGAAAAGCGCATCTCACAGGTCAGCATCGCCAACACCTCGGCAACATCATCACTCAGCGTGGTCACGTGGTCTGGCAACGGCAGCTTGTGGCAGCTTCTGTACCATGAGGTTGTCAGTGAGTATGACGGTTGTCATGATGTTGTCAGTGAGTATGACGGTTGTCATGATGTTGTCAGTGAGTATGACGGTTGTCATGATGCTGTCAGTGAGTATGACGGTTGTCATGATGTTGGCAGTGTGAATGACGGTTGTCATGATGCTGTCAGTGAGTTTGACGGTTGTCATGGTGTTGGCAGTGTGAATGACGGTTGTCCCGGTGTCTGTAGAGGAAGTGTCACTACTAGCTGCACCCACTGTCGTCAGAAGTCAGTCGGTGGCTCGCGAGTGCAAGGGAGACAACAAGGCAACAGGGGACAACACCGTATTCGTCAATCAGGGAAATGATGAAAACCCAAAACACCAACATCAGTTCCCTCCATTAAGTCCGTCACTCAAGTCTGTCCTGCTGGCCTCCTTTCCTCTCTGGTTGACGAGAGAAGACGAGAGGTCGTCACGAGCAGTCACCTGCATCAGAGCCCACGTTAGTTGCACAAATAACAAACAACTCGTCGGTCAACACAAACTAACCCAGCACAACTGTCGTCAACGTTTCTCTGTCTTTCTCTCTTTCTGTGTGTAAATAGTACTGGTGTGTCTGTGTGTCTGTGTGTCTGTGTGTGTGTGTGTGTGTGTGTGAATAGTACTGGTGTGTCTGTGTGTCTGTGTGTGATAGTACTGGTGTGTCTGTGTGTGTGTGTGTGTGCGCGTGGGAATAGTACTGGTGTGTGTGTGTGTGTGTGTGGTGTGTGTGTGTGTGTGTGTGTGTGTGTGTGTGTGTGTGTGAATAGTACTGGTGTGTGTGTGTGTGCGCGGTGTGTGTGTGAATAGTACTGGTGTGTCTGTGTGTGTGTGTGTGCGCGTGCGTGTGTGTGTGTCTGTGTGTGTCCGTGTGAATAGTACTGGTGTGTCTGTGTGTGTGTGTGTGTGTGCATCCTGGCATTGTACAGCGTGCACAGGAAGTCATTAAAACTTATAATAGTTTATATATCTGAGCAAAACGAGGCTGGAGGAAGCTACTCTTGAAGGACAGGTGAGAGGCGATCGCTAGACCGTGTCGAGTTCACTGAGATGTGAAGGACGCAAGGAACATGCGACACGTGCACAAAGGGACGTCATTCCGTTCAGTCGAGCGAAAGAAGAGAGACCAAATTAAACGGAAAAAGGAATTAAATGAAAAATAAATCGATTGTCGGCTGGTGATTGGAGGTTTGCAGCTCACCTCCACGTCGTTACTTTCTTGCCGTCAGGATTTGTGGACAGAATGACGAGCGTTCACACACATCCTCATCTTTGTCTGAGTGTCTACGTGTCATATTCTTTCTTGTCTCACTCCGCTGCTGGTCTTCATTCTAAGACGCATTTCTTTCCTTCGTTCTGCCTTCCAAATGAAACTACATCGCAAATGTTCGTGTCCTCCAATCTGAAAACTCGCGTGTCTATAGAGTGCACTTAGTGCCACCGCCTGTGGAATGAAGGAAACTCTTCCTCTCTTCCTAAGCCGATTTTTTTCGCAATTGTACTTCAAAGAACTGTTTTCTTTTCTGTAGAAACGAACAAAACAACTTGGAGTTGGGTTAGAAGCCAGCAGCAGCAGCAATAACAGCAACAACAACAACAAAACAACTGATGATGTCACAGAGGACGCGAGAGCAGGCAGTAATCATCATTGTCATTAGTGTGGAGTCTGACAAGCACAGTCCTGGCAGAGAGGAGGTCCCCCTGTCTGTCCTCCCTCGCCCCCAGGTGGACGATGACGATGTTGACGTACAGCAGCTGTGATGACACAACAGCGCCAGTGACGTCAGCTGTCTGTCGGTTATTGATGCACGCAATGACCTGACGACAAACCGCCTGACAGTCTTTACAAACTCTCCAGACGCTTACAGACCACGCATGCGCTCTCTGACAGACACGTGACTTCCTTCAACGGCCCTCGTGGCCTCCCCTGAGTGTCGCAGATCAATGACGGACTCAAGGGGGCGCTGTGGGCGCTGGCCAGGCATCCTTCAGCCTCCCTGACGCCCTGCGTCCTCCCAACAGCTGCAACAAGGAGGGCGACTGCTGGGGGGGGGGGCTGTTGGTCGTCATTGTTGACCCTTTGCTCGCGCCATTGACAAATAACTTGACTATTCTTGTTAACCCTACAGGCACAGGGAGCGGGGAGTAATTCACGTGAAGACAACAATCACTTAGAAAGGTTTAGGGCATCTCTCACTTTCTCCTGCTCTTCACGTTTCTCTGTCTCTCTGTCTCTCCCTGTCTGTCTCTGTCTGTCTCTGTCTGTCTCTGTCTCTGTCTCTGTCTGTCTCTGTCTCTGTCTGTCTCTGTCTCTGTGTCTCTGTGTCTCTGTCTCTGTGTCTCTGTCTGTCTGTCTCTCTCTCTGTCTCTGTCTCTCTCTCTCTCTCTCTGTCTCTCTCTCCCCCTAATTTTAACTACTGCTATGACTTATCACTTGAATTTCACTCATGTAATCGTCAGTGAAGTGTTAACTATGTGATGTGAATGCTAAATACTATCGAATATATACTACGCACGTGTACAGATGTAGATGGCGACACCAGTCAGCCCCACACTACAGGGTTCTACATGTTGTAACAGCTACACCAATGTAACGATCCTGCGGTCCAGTTTCACCCAGGTGTAGATGCACTAACCCTGTAGACACGGTGACCTCTGTGTGCGAGTTCTGACCCCACAGGGTGATGTGATGTGATGTGATGTCCACTGTACTGACCCCCAGGTGTGAGTGGTGGTGTTGTTACTAAGATGGTGGCTACAGCTGCTCACCTGTAGATACAGAATGAGGTGCAGACTAACCCTCCACTGCTCACAGCAAGCTCTCTTCCTAATTAAGCTCAGCGATCACGTGGCCACGCGCGAGCGAGTCTGGCGATAATTAACGTCTGGCTGAAAGGAAGACGACTTCAAAGAGAGGCTCAGGAAAAGGTAACTCTCACGCACCTGGCACCCCACCCCTCACCATCTGCTGGCCTCTCCAGTTATCACCCACGGGGCTGGCTTCCCCCTGATGTCGGGGTGGATGTGGCTTTCTCAACGCCGACACACACGAAGAAGACTTTGTCACTGCACCCGTGACACCCGGCCTGTCACTTGTCAGCTGCTTGGCACAACAGCCATCCAGCTCTTGTCACCGCTGTCATATGACAAGGCCATCATGTGGCAAGGATCTTATCATCAAATCAGGTTGAGCAGCAATAAATTTTTCTAGCAAAGTCGACCTTTTGTGTGTATTTACGATGTTACCCTGTCACAGCGTTCATGAACCCACCCTGCTGACAACATTGTTTACACGCTCATTGTCTAGTCATCAACATCAGATGAATTCACCACACAGCCCGACCCCACAGAGAGTTGATGTGTACACCATTCAGTCACTGATCACGTGACTTGCTGATGACGAGGGCGGTGATGGATGGAGGTGTGTATCTGTGCGCCTTGAACCGGGGCGGAGGTGAGATTCCACGGCTGAGGGTGAAATATCAAAAATAAAATGTTATTTGAGGAAGTAAAGTAAGCAATGTGCCCTCGCCACACTTGAAAGCAGTGATGCATCCTGCCTACAGCCTCCTCATCCTCTCGGCTTATCGCGAAGATTGGGGAGAAGATTTCGAGGTTCGTTGATGATGGCGGCGGCCGAGCAGGCAGCGGAAGTAAACAACTTAAGCGCAAATACTCAACGTACATCAAGGAAATAACATAATATACATAAAACACACCGATAGATACCAACTACTAAGCATGCAGCAGCAAAATACCAAGATACGCTGAAAGCGAAAAAGAAAAATACGAAAGAGGGTAAGAATAGTGATCATCAAGAAAATACCGACAGGTACTCGCTGTACATCAACAAAAGACCGAAATACATCCAACATTAAAAATACCGAAAATGGAATGTAGTTGTGAAAATACCCGTGTGATAGTCACCATCAACAACATACCTGGGTGTGCAGACTGCAAGTGTCAAGACGCTGTGACAACCTCCACCTGACTACACTGTACGTAAATACACCACCGATGTTATGCTTCTCAAAATGTCCCGAGGAGGGAAAAAGGTGCCACACCCTGGTGTACACCAAGTCCGTGTGTCTACGTGTACGTCAGTCTACAGTACACCGTGGTGCAGGCCACTACCTGTGTCTACCTGTATGTATGTCTACACCATGGTGCAGGCCGCTACCTGTCTACGTGTATGTCTACAGTGTAGACTCTACACCATGGTGCAGAGTCTACACCATGGTGCAGGCCACTACCTGTGTCTACCTGTATGTCAGTCTACACCGTGGTGCAGGCCGCTACCTGTCTACGTGTATGTCTACACCGTGGTGCAGACCGCTACCTGTGTCTACCTGTATGTCAGTCTACAGTACACCGTGGTGCAGGCCGCTACCTGTGTCTACGTGTACGTCAGTCTACACCATGGTGCAGGACTACCTGTGTCTACCTGTATGTCAGTCTACACCATGGTGCACACCACTACGTGAGCATCAGTCGCCGCAGTATAGAAAGCAAAAGCATGTCAAAGCCCCGGGTAGCAGTCACGTGGGCTATGCCGCAATAAACTTAGGTTTAACATCATACACCCGTGATGCTGGTCTCTTATTTCTCGTCCTCAGGGAGAACTCTTGTCAACATGATGTTTTGCTTTCCTTGTTTGGAGACTTAGCAATAGGACTGTGTGTGTGTGTGTGCGTCCGCATGTAAGTCAGTGTGCTTCAGTATACGTGTGTGTGTGTGTGAAAGGGAGGGATGAATAAACCTACATGAGCATGTTCAAAATCAGTTGAAATCATTCAGCAATCAATCAGCACGCAATCAAAGGCTCGGTCTCAAGTTGTCCAACTAACGCAACTTCTCACGTGATCCTTGGCGCATGCGCTGACGAAAGTTGTCTTAATGTGACTTTGTGCGCTCACACACACACACACACAGATTGTACACGCCGGAACCATCGAGGCGTGAAAACACGAGCGTCACGCGAGACTAGTCAGCGCGCGAGAAGCCAGGACACCGCGGGCTACACGAGGGTCCGGTGACGTGGAGAGCTGATTGTTTCATTCTTCCATTCTCCACCACGTGCTGGACATTGTGTTCGTCCGTCGGAACTGCGTAGCTGAGGACAGCAGACAGCAAATACGAAAAGTCGACAAGAGTTTAGCCTGATGACGTCAAGTAGACACTGACAGTGACCCTCACACCTTGACCTCCTACACCGGACTGACCGCGAGTCCCTGGCTTTCAGGTCTGGGCTGGCATGGCGAGTGTGAGGTCGGAACTCACGTGCTCCACTTTGTTTTGTTTGTTTAGCCTTACAAGTCTCCTTGGGCTCGTGTGCATATGAAGTCACGAACATCATGACTTGTCGGTTTCCATCATCATCATCATCATCATCATCATCATCATCATCATCATCATCAGCAGCAGCAGCAGCAGCACCACAGCAGCAGCCTCCACACTCATTATTATATCAATCACATCGTTGTTACGATCGGAGTCGTTATTCTAATCCTCACCGCTAACATACAATGACAGTTATTTTCACACCCACTGAAGTCCCTTTCATCTGTCATCAGTCTCATCAGTCATATGATGACACGCAGCTGTACAGCTTCACTCCACCAGCACCATAGAAGTCTGTATCCATGAAGTCAGAGACTGGATGGTGACAAACAAAGTCAAGGAGGATAACACGGAAGCCCTCCTTTGTTCGAGAGGAAGAAATCCGTCTTCACTCGTCTGTCCACCAAGTGACATCACAGTGGGCGACACCTACATCACCTTTGTGT
The DNA here is from genome assembly GCF_003073045.1 of Pomacea canaliculata. NCBI lineage: Eukaryota > Metazoa > Mollusca > Gastropoda > Architaenioglossa > Ampullariidae > Pomacea > Pomacea canaliculata. Next base: position 517,201 of record NC_037594.1, on the reverse strand, counting down.
CCTCCACCTGGGATTAACTGTCACTGCAGACATGACTTGCTAAACAAGTTACAGCTGTCTGTCTATTATGATAGACACGTCACAGCTGTCTGTCAGTCTGACTATTATTATAAAATACTTACAGCTGTCAGTCTGTCTATTATGATAGACAAGTCACAGCTGTCTGTCTCTTTGCCTATCATGATAGACAAGTTGTCTTTTGTCATCGGGACTGTTTATCCTTCTGTCGTTCATGTGTCGAATTGTGTGCTTGTTCTTCTGTCCCTCGTATGTTGTTGATGTCTCTCTCTTGTTGTTATGCGCTGAGAGCACGGTGCTGTGAGTGTTGCTGTGTGATGTTGACAGTTATCGTCGAGTGCAATGACAGCAAGCCACGTGAGTGTCGCAATGTCGGGTGGAAAACACGGGGTCAGACTGTGCCTCACGTCCTCCAGCAGACGACAGCCACGTGCTTGGTGTCGCTATCCACAGCCACATCCACATACACATCCACAGCCACAGCCACATCCACATCCACAGACACATCCACATCCACACCCACACCCACAGCTAAAGCCACATCCACAGCCACATCCACATTCACATCCACAGACACATCCACAGCTAAATCCACATCCATATCCACACCCACACCCACAGCCGCAGCCACAGCCACAGCTACATCCACATCCACATCCACACCCACACCCACACCCACATCCACACCCACAGCCACATCCACATCCACAGCCACACCCACAGCCACATCGACATCGCTGGGCGGGCAGGTGGCAGTGGTATGGGTCGTGTTCCTTCCCTCGTCTGCTGCTCTGTCACGTGGCCTTCCGGATGCTGTACTGTAAAAGCAGGAAAAGCGAGCAAGGCCAGGGTGGTCCTCTATATTTTGTGGCCATTAGTCATAATTGTAGCCATGATTGCGAGCGCAGACCTCAATCATCTCAGAGTGCTATCACCTTTTTTTTTCACTCACTTCGGGCGGAACATCTGATGGCGGGTGCACTGCGGAACAGCAAGTCATCCAACACCAGAGGCTTGAAAACAACAACAGGAAAAAATTAGAAAAAATAGAAGAGAATAAACCATTTGATAATGGTCAGATAACTGATAAAACAAAGTGCTGAGGGTCACATCAGGGAGGAGCGTCGTCACATCACACAGAAGTGTTATCCGCGTTAAGGCTACAGTGGGATGTGTGATGTGTGATGATGTGATGTGTGATGTGTGATGTGTGATGTGTGATGTGTGATGAGTGATGAGTGATGTGTGATGTGTGTGTGATGTGTGATGTGTGATGTGTGATGTGTGATGTGTGCCTCCCTGTAGTCAGCGCCACAGACTCGTGCCAGCCACGCGCCTAATATGAACTGTACACCCATGTAATACCTACACGTACAGCTCGGTATTGTGGCTGTGGCGTTCTCTCTCTCTCTCTGAAATACAGAAAGAGAAATTAATTGTAGTTGTAGCTGCTGGTGGTGTTGTTGACGTTGCACTCACGTACCGGTGTAGGGACAAACACCCGAGAAAACTATTGGCCTAATTACAGGTAATCGAGGCAAACAACGGCCCACAATCACACAATCAGGATCCAGTCAGACATGAAGACTCCCCGCCGGCCCTCAGTTGCCGCACAGCACGTGCAGCAGCGACGCACTGGGCGCCGGACAGACTTCGTCACGCTTGTCGCGTCATCGCCACCAGGGCTCACTGCAGCGTCATCGCCACGAGGCTCACTGCAGCGTCATCGCCACGAGGCTCACTGCAGCCACTCATGTCTTGAAGCAGGTGAGAAATATGAACACCTGCAGGTAGCGACCTCCACTTGATCTCTCGTGCGGTATGTGTGTGGAGGGTTAGGGTTAATCGTCTAATGGGAAGAAACCAGAGAATGGGTGAGGGAGAGGTCAGTCCAACATCACTTATCATCGCCATCTCGTCCATCTCTAGTTTGCTGTTTAAACTGAACTGCCGACGCCTTGCCTCCCCTCCCCCGCCATTTAGTGACAAGGATTCTGTTTGCCGGCTCAGCAAGAAAGTGGAGTCTGCATGTCGCCGCGTGCGCTGGCTTCAACTGTTAACTACCAGCTTCCGGTGCACTGAGTGCATGCTGCGAGCAGAAGTCAGGCCAGATCCATTTGGTAAAGTTGAATCAGCTGGCCTGTCGCATCCATTTTTTCTTGACTTGGAACTGCGACTTCCTCAAATCTTCCTGGTCCTTGGTGGCCTTGCGATCACCACAGGTCCGGCGAACCCTCCCGAGCCCTGAAGTGACAGAAAGCCGTGAAGGTGGCGAGACACGAGGTGCACAGCTAGTGAGTATGAGTCAGCCTTCATGTTGCTATGGTAACACCTACCTTACACACTTGGTTCTGTTTGGTCTGGTGAGCCCTACACCTTCAAGTCACAGCAGCAACTGCGCATGGCAACAAACAATTATTTACATTGTGAATACAGCATGAGTGTCACAACATAAATAATCAGATATCAGTCAACTCTACACAAAGTGCGATTTTTACAATTTTACAGTTTTATCAAGTTTTTCTAGCCATGAATGATGTCTGTGTCATGGTATTAGCCCCTGGATGTCCTCTCAACTTTACAACCTGTTGACGAGACTCGCGCACAGCCGTGAAGCTATTATCTTCTCTGTTATCAGACAGTATCAGCAGCTTTACATTATTTGCACAAAACGACAATAACATGTTACCTGGTAAACGACAATAACATGTTACCTGGTAAACGACAATAACATGTTACCTGGTAAACGACAATAACATGTTACCTGGTAAACGACAATAACATGTTACCTGGTAAACGACAATAACATCCTGTAAACGTAACATGTACCCTGCATAACGGGCCTCGACCGCTCGTCGGTACCTCCCTCCTCGCCCAGGTCTCTCCTCCATCATGCCAGGATGCCATTTCTCTGTTAAGACCAACGCTTATTATTCCCCACACGTTCCCCACTAAACACCTCCCAGTGCTGGACCCAACTCTCGGGGTTGAGGACACTTTACACAGAGTGCACTCCACCTAAACATTAGGAGGAGAAGCAATCTGAAGAAAAACAACAATAATAATAATGGGAGGCGCTAGCTAGCGAGGCTGCAGTGCCCTCCGTGTAAACAGCAATTAGAACACTTGCACACACACACACACACCCCACCCTCCTACCCGTCACCAGCTCCCTCCCTGCCATCTGTACCTCCCCCCTGATACCCTGCTTCTCTCCTGCCAGTCAGCATCTGGTCACGTGTTACTTGTTACTTGTTACCCCAGGATCGTATCCTACTCTGTGTGTGCAGGGTTCGTGTCTTTGCCCTGTCCTCCTGGTAGCATTCAGCTTGGCTTAGGAACAGCCCTATGGTGCAGAGAGTGCATGAGGGCACACAGAACAAGTGTACGGGTTATGACACACGAAACTACGAGCATAGAACATCGTGTCTGTCGTTATGTTTACTTACCCGCCCCATTGCATCTCAAAATATGTTGTGGACATTGTAACAGGCCATGAGGTTTGCTGACATGTACAATGACAGTATCGGGTGTTCACACGGCCAGTAGCGTATGTACAATGACAATACCGGGTGTTAGCACTGTCAGTAGCGATTACAACGACAATGTACAATGGCAATACCGGGTGTTCACACGGCCAGTAACAAGGTCAGCTTAGTATTCAGTGTTACTACAAACTCGTGATACGACCTGCCGTACACAGTGTAGCTGACATCTACCCGGCACTACTTCTTGCGGATTGCAGTGTATCAGCAGACGTGTATCCATGGGCGTCAGCTCACTTCTCTCTCTCTTTCTTCGGCCTCCACTCCGCTTCCAATATGACGACAGCTGCAGTCCGGGAGGAACAATGGCCACGATGCTGCGATAGGTGGAGGAGAGCAACGACCTTTGGCCCCGCGGGGTGGAGGTACGCGAGTTGAGAGCTGGGGGGATGGAGCTGACCGCTGTAGTCGCACGTGCGGACAGTCCGAGCACATGACGGGTGGGAGGATTAGGCTGGAGGATTAACCGGCGGCTGGACCTGCCCCTCCCCACCCGAGGCGACATCTGCCCATGGCCCTGCTACTCTTCGTGTTCATCCGATCGATCTCCCCAGTCCCGCCCGCCCTCGCCCACGCCCCTCGCCCCCACCATGGCGATGTGATTGATTGTGCCTGTCAAACCTCTCAGATTGTGCCGACACGCGATAAGAAAATAGAAAAGATAAAAAAGTCTGTTTAACTTCAGAAGTTTATTTTGAGTTTTGTCTCGATGATTCTCTAGGAGTGGAGAAAAGCTTGTGTACAAGCTGTGGACTTGTCAACCCAAGGAGAGTTTGTGACACGTGGACAGATGTCTGTCGTCGACACTCTCCTCACCCCCATTGCTGAGTATCTACCACACTCCCTCCAGGTTTGTGGGAGGAAAAGCACCAAGGCCAACACACCATCACAAGAGAAGGGGGATCGCTAACACCTTCAGCCCCCATCACCGACCACCCAAGTATCGAAAGGTTACAGGACCACTTCTAACATTTTTCTTTACTCGATGTCTTCAATCACGTGACTTGTCGTGGCCGACTTGAGGTGAAGGACAATGAGAAAGTGAGACAATCCATATGGATGTGTGAGATGTTTGTGAGTGACAGTATGAGATGTGTGAGATGTGTGAGTGATGGTATGAGATGTGTGAGATGTACGAGTGACGTGTGACAGGTGTACAGGTGTACAGGTGTACAGGTGTGAGATGTCTGTTGTCGTACGATTAGTGTATAGAAAATACACGATTCCCACTTGATAAGCGACACTAATGGCAGATGAATTGCTGATTGATAGTGAAAGAGGGAATGAATGATACACTCGTGATGCACACACTCACAGTGCTGTGAGACAGGTGTCAGCTGAAAGTCACTGTGTGTACACAGACGTAGGTAGAATGTAGGTAGTAACTAACATACGTAACACAGACGTAGGTAGAATGTAGGTAGCCATAACTAACATCTACAACTCTATCTACACCCCTGCTCCCCCTCACACACACCTGTCCACCAGCCACGGGTTTCAGCAGCATCCTGTCTCTCTCCCATCATCGACAGCGGGGCGGAGGGTCAGTGTGAGTCCCTCGCTCCCCTCAGATACAATGCATGGCACCCCCCCTCCTGACACATCTCTCCTCCATCATCGCCACATGACAAGCAGGCAGAGAAGCTTCAAAGCGACGATGATCTACAACTCCGACACTGACGCACGTTGTTCCCAAGGCGCGTGCACTGCATGTGCATCCATCATGAGACCTGCACGTGCACCTCCCTACAAGTGGACTGCACGAGCAAAATGCAGATTGAAGGAGAGAGAGTTTTTAGAAAGAGAGCAAGCTCCCTCGGGCCATGTGGTGTCTGTCTTCGACCTGTTTACCGCCTTTGGCAAAGTGTCCTCCTTGTTGAGACCTTTGTCTTGTTGTTGTTGATGTTGTTGTTGATTATGGTTATAGGCACAGCTATGTGTGTGACGTGTAGATACAGTTATCTGTGTGACGTGTGTACACAGCTATGTGTGTGACGTGTAGACACAGTTATCTGTGTGACGTGTGTACACAGCTATGTGTGTGACGTGAGTACACAGCTATGTGTGTGACATGTAGACACAGTTATCTGTGTGACGTGTGTATTCAGTTCTAGGTGTGACGTGTATACACTGCTATGTGTGTGACGTGTAGACACAATTATCTGTGTGACGTGTGTACACAGCTATATGTGTGTGTGTGTGTGCCAGTGAGCTTTTGTGTGGTGTCAAACACACACACGTATATATCTATAGACTGAAAACTTCGCGCGCGCACACACACACAGAACATAAACTATTGGCGTGTCCGAGGTGAGGACTACTCACGTGCACTTTGTGTGGAGCTGACTACACCAGGGAGTGACAGAGTGAGAAACGAAAGATGTGAGGTCAATGGAACCTGCCGGGGTCACGGCAAGCGAGTGGAGGCAGGCGATAGCCCGTGTCCCCCCCTGGGTCACTCAGGTCAGGTCAGGTCATCAGCTCCCTTGTCACACCCAACGGTTTTAGAAACAACTTCACGAGTACAGACCAGTGTGTATGTGAGTGTGTGTGGTGTGTATGTGTGTGTGCGCGCGCGTGTTCTCTGCCACCAGTCTTTAGCCCCAAGGGCAAACTGCACAAGTCCCTCCCCGCTGCCATCTTGCTGTGAGGTTGCTCCGAATCTCTAACAAGTTCACATCTAACGATTTGTACGGAGCGAGGTCGCTACCCTTGTTGGACCCGTGGACGCTCGTCACGCAGCCGTAGAGCGAGTCACTTCCGGTCACTAACCCCGGCTCCCCCTCCAATGGAAAACCGTCCTGCAAGGCTCCGTGTAGACAGAGAAGAGAGTGGATGGAGCTCTCCAGAGGTTGGACCAGCCACTTGCTGCAGGACCGGCTGACCATCGCCCACTGACCTTCACCGGAGGTGCAGCCTGTAGTCCCGGGTGGGCAATGTCTGGCACGGGGTCCCCCACCGTCTTCTCTAGCCCACCCTCCCTGCCAGCTCCGTGATATATACATGTATACCTTCTTGGAAACTCCCTAACATATAATTATATCTCCCTGCGAGCTCCCTGATATATATATATATCCTCCCTGCGAGGTCACATGAAAGATGCTCGAAAGGTCATCTGTAGCCGGACAAACGTAGAGGAGCATGTGACGAACGTTTGGCAAACGTTGTACAAGACGTTCATAGAAAGAACATTGCCACACTTGCTCAAATATCTGTCTTGACATCCGGTTCACAAAAGCCTGTTGACGAAGTGTTGACAAACTTGTTTCTACAAGGGGTTCTCACCAGGTAGGTGAAACTCGTGTTGACTGTTTTTGATACCGTGAAGGGGGAGCCGGAGGTTTGCCAACAGGTTGTCTGTCTTCAAGACGTTTACGTGCTGTTACCTGCCAGGTGTGTCAGCTTTTAGTCTCTCCCTCAGCCTGCTGTGTTCTAACATCACTAACGAGAGCTGAGTGGCCGACAGTAGGCCAAGGCCGCCATTGAGCTCGCCGGGAGGGGCAGGCAGAAGTCTCAAGTGCGAGGAAGAGTGGTCTGCCCCTGTAATGTCTTGGTGCAGCTGCTGATGAGAAAATCGAAAAGCGGCCATCAAGTGAGAGTCGCCTGGCGGATCGAACACTACTCACTGCCGCAGGCCTTCCTGCTGCGAGTTGCACCGGATGTCGACGTTCGCGCCTTTTCAACTTCCGTCAGGACAGTAGGTCAAGGTCTTACCAACTGCTTCCGGTTGTAGGTGGGCAGGCTGATCACATTTCTCATTCATTGTCTTCCTGCTGTAATTGTTGTGATATTCTTACTGTATTTGCTGAGTCTACTCATGGTAATGGCTGCACTGTTGCCTTACTGCAATAGTCGAGTCTACTTCTTGCTGTAGTCGCCGAGTGCACTTCCCTCTGTAATTACTGAGTCAGTTGTCACTGTGATGAGCTGGGTGTTCAACACTTCTGTCTCACATCCTTTGTGTCTGATAAAGATTTTTTTGGACAGATGAGTATGTTGGTGTCGTCAGATACAAGGCCCATCTCAATGTCTGTGTGAATGTTTAGCTCGAATGTTTAGCTGTGTGGGATAATCACACAAATTAGAGCGTTTCCCCGATCACGATCTTAAATGTGATACATATGATTGGAGCAGCATGTATTACAAACAGAATGAAAAAGATTTTACCATCTCTTTTACCCGTGACAGATTTTACCATTTTTTATCCCTGGAAGATATCTTGAGGATAATATTAGACTGACCTTTGACCTGACTGAACATTTAAATGTAAATAATGAGTTAAAAATGTAAAAATGATGCAAAATGTAAATAATGATTTAATAGTATGCTTTGACTTTGAAAAAGCCTTTGGTTGGTGTTCTACATTCCTTTGGCTTTAGCCTCCTTTTCCGGAAGTAAATCACCACACTTTCTACAAATATTAAATCAAGTGTGTCAGTGAACAGCACATCATCAGCATGATAGTTTACAAGAACATGCAAGATGCCTTGTAGCAAGATAGGACCTCTCCTCAAGAATCAAACTCCCAGCAAAGGTGTTGTAAGGACAGAACCGAGCTCTCAGTGAGAACCAATGGTCTGTCCATACTACAAAATTAAATTTAACAGTTGAGAAACACGTGAAACTTTTAGTTTCAAATAATTACAGCTTGCAAAGAGATGTGTATAGTGGGACTATTTTTCTTTGATATCACTGCGCGAGTGGGTGTTTGATCGTCTGCTAAAGAGTAACTACAAGTCAAATTTAAAAATACCATGAAAAAAGCTAAACACATACAACTCACGCTTTATTTTTGGTTTTGATAAAATAATACCATGAAAATGTCTGCTAATCCTTTCACCAACACTAGAAAACCCAGTGTCTGCATATCTCGCTGGGAGTTCCATTCTTGAGGAGAGGTCCTATCTTGCTACACAGGCAGGGGGATACTATCTCTCCTCATTTATTTACTTTGTGTGTAAAAAGTTCTGCTTATTATGATCAGGAAAAATAAACATATAAAAGGTATAAGAATCAGCAATTCTGAAAGTAAACAGTAAAATTGTACAATATGCTGGTGATACGGAACTAATCTTGGAAGACCACTGACTGTCTTTTGAAGAATCTATGAACACGTTACATATATTTGGAAAGATATCTGGATTAGTACTGAAAAAAAAAACAAGTACAATATGGCTAGGGAGCAAAACAAAACAAATTCACCAGCTAAGTACTTACCACTGTTACAGATACAGTGGAATCCAGAAAATAATATTGGCCTTTGGTCTACAAGTAATCCCTAAGACTGTATAAAATTAAACTGTGATAGTAAGCTTGCTGAAAGTAGAATTCTATAAAAAAATGGTTAAAGAGACAAATACCTCTATTAAGGAGAGTAGCAATACTTAACTCCTCAGTCTTGTCAAAATTGTGGTTACTGCTACCTAACCTTTCAGACCATATAATAATGACATACAAAAAATTATCTTTAGCTTTGTTTGGAATTGAAAAAAATAATAACATTAATAGAAAAAGATCCATTAAAAAAATATGAATGCTGGGGGCATGGGCATACCTGATGCTAGAACTTACATGAATGCATTAAAATTATCATGGCAGCGAAAAAATAAACAAAACTAACCACAGCTGGAAAAAAATCTCATGTCCACACAGAAAGCAATACAGTGTTCCCTTTTATCATAGATGATCAATAAACGAATTTCCGCGAAGTAGGGACATACATGTTTGTAAAATAGTAATCATGGTATTAATACAGTAACTTTAGAAGTGCTTCTACATAACCATGATTTTCAAAAGTATACATGATAGTGAGAGAGAGTATAGTGTGTGAAAACATTACAAAACTATGTTAAAACCTATCTTTCTAATGACAGAATTAAGAGTGGGAATAACCAGTTCTGTGGGTGGAGAAAGATTATACTTCAGTAAACACTGACAGAGGAAACTTGTCATCATATCAAGCTGTTGTAAACAAATATGATGTTAACATTAACTTTGTGTATTTTAGTAGTTGCATAAGGGAGCTAAAGACATAACTTTAATAGAATTAATATAGTAGAATTATCTTCTCTTATGTATGGCACAAACACAACTTTAATTAATTGTATCAATGCAGAAAGACGGAGGACTATACTATGACAGAATGATGTCTAACACACATACACCAATGTTGTTTAACATGAGATGAAAGGCTAAACAGAAAAGTTGATTGCCATGCTGTACTTAAAGAAATGGTAAAATAAAAGATAAGACATTAGCATGGCTTCAGCTCAGACACACAGAGCTATGGGGACACAAATAACTGTATTCCACATGGGATTAGAAGATGAGGATGTCTGCGACCTTTGAAGGCGAGAACGAAAATATTCCTGAACAGAAGAGAATGATGAGAGTGAGAGAGGGAAGATAAAGAAGTACAAAACAGTGCTGTCCTACACTCTGTCACTCCGTCAGCTGAGGGTCGTAGTTCACTCTGTGATCCTCGCATGTAATGGATTACCGCTCACTTCCGGTCTGTCATCGCCAGACACATTGCAGGTCTTGCACAATGTCATGTGACCAGCTCACCATTGTCTGCAAAGGTTCCACGGAGGATAAAGGGAGACAGTCACGTGACTTCAGACGAAGAGGTGACAGGCAGCTTAGCACTAAACCAACTGTAAACATGTTGTCCGTTTGTTTGTAAACATGCTGTCAGTTTGCTGTCACAATGTCAAGACAACAGTTGCCAGGCTGGTGTGGTTGTAGTTTCAGCATCAAACTAAAATAACAAGGAGGCAGATGGCCTGTTGGCCGCTTGGTGTGGAGGTGCTTACCATACAGTCTACAGGCCAACAGTTCATGAAGATCGCGGTCTGTACAGTAGTCTGTCAGTCCAGTCAGCAGACACCTGCAAGTCTCTCGTCCAAAGCACTTCTCCGAAGTCAGGCTTTGACATTGTTGCCGAGCCCTGACTGGTGGACAGCACCGGGAGGTTCCCTCTGCCACCTTTCTCGTGAGTCACTCATGCCACCCACTGATGACTGAGTGTCTGGAGCAAAGAAGCACAATTGCAGACATTAGCCACGTGTCACAGACAGTCGCCACCTGCTGCAGTGTGTCTTCCGACACCAGCGTAGTGGCTGCTGGTCAGCCAGTAATTGTTCTCTGACACTCAGTCGCTGATTGAAGCACAAGACAGCGCCACGTGTGTCCAAGGTACCTTGGCTGTCGCAGTCTGTGGTGTGCAATCGTCTGTGACTGCACCGGACACCTGCCAACGAGTGGCCTTCTCACCGCCAGGTGTGAGCTGCTGGCCGCGTCTACCACGTGCTCACCCTCGATGACCAGGTGTCAGTCAATGGAAGGTGGTGGCGATGATGATGATAATGACGATGACGATGATGATGATGACTGAAGTAATCAACTGATTGCCACTTGACGGAAGACAACTCGTCAGACAGGTAAATGTAAAGCATGTGGTCTCACTCCTAGCGGTTGTTGGCGCAGTCAAGGGACAATACTCCTACACTTGCACGCAATGTAAGTATTTGACACGTGTACGACCTGTGTATGATGTGACAACACGTGTCCACACACTGCACACGATGAACCACTCAGGCCGCCTGACTAGGGCCGTGAGGAGCTCTTACTACTGTGGGTTAGCCTGACATGTCACATGACTACGTTCACTGGACACAGTGAACACTGACCTCATTCCCCAGCACGAGCATCACACTGCATGTGTCATGTGTCATAGTGTCATAGTGTCATAGTGTCATGTCAGCTCCAGGACAGGTCTGCTCACAGGTACCGACTTCAACAGACGAGAGCTGACAATAGGATGACGAGAGGATGACGAGCTTCACGACGACACACCTGACAAAGCGCTCAGTGCTCACGGACACCTCCAGGCTCCATAAATATTCTTTGTTTTGATGTGTGTTCATGTGTGTCCGTTTGTGTTTATCTTTGTTACGTGAAATAACATGTGTCAGTGAATTAACATGTGTTCAGTCTGTGAACATGTTTCAGTGTGTTGTCTGCTATCGTGTGTTTGTGTGTCTGTACCTACAGGTAGCAAAGTCAACGAGTGTCTGTTTATTCACACACCTGTGCATTGCGCTGGTTGAAGACAACGTGTCCCTGTCTCAGCCTGCGAGAGGGAGGAGGGTCGACACAGTCAGTGTTGGGGGCGAGTTGGATAGAGGGGGGAGGTGAAGATGGTGCTGACCTCATTAACCTTTCTGTGGAAATGTTCCTCTTTTCCTTTGATGTCTCATCGCTGCGAGCACTGATGATCCGTGGCTGGCGAATGACGATGAGCTCAGTGACATCATCATGAGGCTACAGGTCGACATCGCCACATCTTCTCTCCTTCCTTCTCTCTCGTCAGGTCATTGAACTACAGGGGTCAAGGCTTTAGTAAAGTATGGCGCAGGTATGTAGACAGCGTGGAATAGACTTACCTGCCACTGTAGACACTGGTTATAGCAGCCTGCTGCCATACAGTAATAACTTGTAATGTAATAACATGTTGCTGTGTGATAATAACGTGTTGCTGTGTGGTAATAACATGTTGCTGTCTGTCAATAACGTGTTGCTGTCTGTCAATACCTCGTTGTTGTATGGTCATAACATGGTGTTGTGTGATAGTTACATGTTGACATTGTATTTATTGATAATTGCTGTGGTGTTAACATGTTGCTCTATTGTAATAACATGTTGACAGACATATGTCAATAACTAGTAGTGTATGGTGATAACAATTGTGTTAGTAGATAAGGGACTGCTGTGGTGCTAACATGTTGCTGTATGTTACTCATCGAGCAGACAGATACACGCTAACAAGCTCGGTGTACACTAACAATGTCTAGTGTACTGTAGACTCCATGTCACAGTAACACACTGATGTGTAGTCATGTCAGGCGCTGTACAGTAAGAACATGAGTGTGTAGACTGTAGACTGTCGGGATAATAAGCCAATGATGTACACTAATGTACACTAATAGCGTGCTTACTACACTAATCACACACATGGCATTTGGTAGCTGTGTATTAACCCTGACCTACACTAACAACTCACCGGTGTACAAAATCACACCGCCGTACTGTGTACTGTGTACTGTGTACAATATTAACCCTAACCTACACTAACAACTCACCGGTGTACAAAATCACACCGCCGTACTGTGTACTCACACTCATACACACCAACATTCCCCGGGCACATACAGACACTGAGCTATACTCACAAGCAAACAAACACACCTGTGCATAGCCGCCTCCATGCAACATTTTTATACTTTGTGTGCAGGGCGTGTGTGTGAGAGAGAGAGAAGGCGCGCAGTGTGAATGAATATTAAATTGTCTTTACACACAAACATTGTGATGCATGTTGTTACACGGCGATACGTGCTCCATATGGCATGTCTAGTCTAGTCTACTCTAGTCTAGTCTACTCTAGCTTAGTCTATTCTAGTCTAGTCTACTCTAGTCTAGTCTAGCCTAGTCTGCTGTATAGTCTAGTAACCTGTCTATCCCGTACATATAGACTAAGCAAGTCTGAAGTAGTCTAGTGTCGTATGTCTATGTCTATGTCTATGTCTATGCGTCTTGCCCAGTGTCATCCCCAGCTTGTCTACGCTAGTCACCTGTTACACTTGAAGGCTTAGTTGATTGAAGACTATGTACGTAGTAATAAGAAGAGGAAGAGGAGGAGTGTGAGCTGCTACAGTGCGGTATTCAGACCTCAGCCAGACCACGTGACCAGACTCTCCTCACGTGACAAACACAAACACAAACACACAATGCCGACAAGTTCCTGTGGCTCTGTACAGTGAGGTCAATGTCAGGTCCTTCATTTGTCGAATGCCATTCACAGACCAAGATGTCGATGAGAAAGACGTCCAGTCATCGGACCTAAGATGGGGCGGGGCACACCCCCGGCGATGACACGTCACTCGGACAGCACCTGGCCGTTGGCTTGACGACAGTCGCTCCCTCAACTTGATAGTCAGGCCTGGCGGTCATTGCCCTGACAGCAAGTTGTGTGTGTGTGGATGTGTATGTGTGTGGGTGTGGATGTGTGTGTGTATGGGTGTGTATGTGCGTGTGTGTATTGTATGATAAGTCAACCAACCAATCAGAGCAGCTGATGCAGTACGTACCGGCTGACACTTCAGTCAAGCGCGTGAGATCTCCAACTCGTGACATTGCTCAGACCTTCTGTTTGCTCGTGTGTTTTCTGTCATCTTGTTGTTTGTCTTCGGTATTGGCAGTTCGTTCCTTTTCCTAACTTGCAGTTTATCAAATATGAGCTTCACCTAGACAAAGATAGTGTGTGTCACAGAAATGATCTGGATGACACACGTGAAACCGTGACATCAATGGAAATAATATTTGTTTTGTGACATTTGCTCTGTATGTTGAAGCCACCTGTAGCACGTGTAGGTCGGCTACATAGACGATTAGCTCAAGGTGTCATGACAAAACACACACGAGGGCAACACGCGGCAAATGTTCGTCACACTCGCTCATAAGGTGTTTGTTGTTCACACGCTGCTCCGCTCATTACGTCACGTGTTTGAGTTTGTCTTTATGAGCAGCTCATGACGTCACGTGTTTGTGTTTGTCTTTATGAGCAGCTCATGACGTCACGTGTTTGTTTTTGTCTTCATGAGCAGCTCATACAATGGTCAGTGTGCTCGATGACACACATTCTCGACACAAAGCTTGGTCAACAACAAGCTGACAATACCCATTAGGACAAATAAAGTTGGTCATTGTCATTGCCATCGACGCTCACCTTACATTCTGGTGACTATTGGCGGACAGGTGGACAGGTAGACAGGTAGACAGGTGGACAGGTGGACAGGTAGACAGCCCTCGGCACTGCCACAGCAAAACCTACATCAAAGGATTTCGTCCTCCACAGTGTGATATCATCCAGACAGCTGGCGACCAGGTAGTCGGATAAAAGACATTCAGTGAACTGAAGCAAGTTCCCGCTGACCTGCAGCCTAACCCGAACTCTGACAGTTTGAAACAAAAGTAAACAAACAGTGAGAGAGAGAAAGACACAGGAAGAGAATTCTGCTGTCTGCAATAAAACAAAATCTTCTGTAACTTTGTCCAATGTAATCACTGGCCGCACGGCTGTCTGGACCCGTGGACAATGGGGCCTAGTGTCATTGCACCGCGTGAAAAGTAATCGTCTGACTGTGAGTTTGGGTTTGTTGCCGCCAGAGGTCGCTTTGTGTGCAGTGCACGTGCGTGCAGCAGTGAGTACTTCGCCAGCGGACGAATAACGCCGTGTTTGTCTAGTGTCTGCGAGATAGACACGCGTGACTGCCGCCTCCCACTTGACCTCAGGCTCCGCAGCAGCTCTTCCCACGAGCCATCGCGGCATCACGCGTGTGACCACGCAGCCCGTGTTTGTGTGCACGTGATCTGCGAGCCCCAGCACCGGAAATGACGAGTGAAGAGGCGCCGAATGGGAGCTTTGTCTTCACCCAACAATGGCGGGCTCCGGAAGGAGAAATGAAAATACGTGAGGGAAACAAAGTCACACAGTCCGCCCACAGCTGTGATGCTACGACTGTAGGCACTGGTCTGCCGCTGGGCAGCTGTGACGTCATGGCTACGTCCACTGTGTTGTGTTATTGGTTTGTGGGTATTAGAGGTGGCACTCATTAAACTGTCCAGTTAGAAAACACACAAGAGACAGCTTCATGTCGGCTCCCGCCCAAGTATATTTGAATCTCTTAACCGGAACTAAACCTTTTACGGATTGTTCATTTTAGGAATAAGGCCAACACTTGCCTTATGTCACATCTCCCTTTCTTTAAAATGGACATTGTTTCAATATAACTTAATTAACATTAATTTTAATATTCTTGAATTTCCTATTCAAGTCTATGTGCGTTTGCTTCGAGTCAATCATTTACAAGTCAAGTCTCTGTGGGATCTTGATGATGCGACCACTCTTGGTAGTCTTGACAGGCTGGTCTGGAGGAGCGATGACTTTGGACGCTGGCACCTTCCTGGCTGCGGCTCCTGGACATGGCTCTGGATTGGCAACAGGAATGTCTGGATCATCTGAGTGTGTATCAGACAAGGGGTCGAGATCCTCTTCGGACTTTGGGTTTGTTGGAATAAGGGACGACAGAGTCTTTGGGATAGGTCTGGGAGTCTCTGGATTGGGATCTCTGGGAATCAAGAGACGGCGGTTGCGTCGTTGGCGACCGTAGGGAGTCTCTACCTCATATGATCTGTTGGGCAGAGACTTGATGATTGTCCCTGGTGTCTGGGTTGGCTTCACCCAAACTGGCTGACCTGGTTCCAACTCAGCGGCTGGTCTGGCACGGTGTGCTCTGTCGAAGTTCTGTTTATTTTTCAACTTCTGCATCTCGTCTTTCTTCTGAAAGTCCTTCCTTTCTTTTTCCTTTTTCTCGGAAAACTGAGATGGTATTGTGGGGACCATGGTGCGTAGTCTTCTCCCGAACAACAGTTCTGCTGGACTGAGACCTTGCTGAAGTGGCGTAGCGCGATATGTGAGAATCGCTAAATAAGGATCATCTGCCTTCTTCAGGATTGATTTCACAGTTTGAACGGCGCGTTCGGCTTCGCCATTCGCTTGTGGATAGTACGGGCTGCTTGTGTGTGAGTGAACTCGTACTGTTGAGCGAACGTTTGGAACTGCTTGCTGGAGAACTGCGGGCCGTTGTCTGAGATGACAATTTGTGGAATTCCATGGCGGGAAAATATGCTCTTAACATGGTTGATGACTGTTTCCGCCGAAGTATTCTTTAGGTGTGCCAACTCAATATAACGTGAATAATAGTCCACCACCAGTAAGTACTGTTCTTTTTTCAGTTCAAAGATGTCCATGCCAACTTTCTGCCAAGGGAATGCTGGTGTGACAGAGGGAATGAGTGGCTCAGGGGGAATTGGCCTCTCCTTGATGCAAATTGTGCACTTCTGTACCATGGACTCTATCTGCTGAGAAAGCTTTGGCCACCAAAACGCTCTCTCTGGCCAAGGCACGACATTTTACGATGCCTTGATGTCCAATGTGAAGTCTGTGGAGAATGTCTGTTCTCAGTACTTCAGGGATGATCAGTCTTGATCTGTAGAGAAGAAGTCCATCATGTTCTGTGACTTCTGAACGTACTGTCCAAAATGCTTTCAGTTCTTCATGTTCTGGACTAGAACGTGGCCATCCATTGTGGAGATAATACAGCACTGTCTTACAAACAGTATCTCTTGCAGTCTCATTCTTGATTTCTTCGATGCGTTTTTCACTGGCTGGCAAGCTCTGAATCACTTGCTTGATGAAGATCTCTTCTTCTTCACTTCTCTCATCTTTCTGAGTGTTTCTTACTGGGGCTCGTGAGAGTGTGTCAGCAGTCACGAGATTCTTGCCTTTTGTGTAGACAATGTTGTACTTGAACCTCATCAGGCGCATCCGGAATCTCTGAATTCTCGGAGGTAGATCTTCAAGGTTCTTTGTTTTCAGTAGAGCCAATAGTGGCTTGTGGTCAGTTTCGATTGTCAGATCACGAAGTCCTGTGATGTAGTCACAGAACTTTTCACACGCCCAAGTCACTGCGAGTGCTTCACGCTCAACTTGCGCGTACCTGCGCTCAGTTTCCGTCATACTTCTTGATGCGTAGAAAACTGGCTTGAGGTGACCATCTGACTGTTTCTGAAGTAATACTGCACCGAGACCGAAAGATGAAGCATCTGTTGAGACGACGGTCGTTTTGTCAGTACCATAGTGTGCCAACACTGGAGCTTCAGTCAGCTGTTTCTTAATCTTCTCAAACGATGTTTCTTGAGCAGTGTCCCAACACCACTCTATGTTTTTCTTGAGCAGGTCACGTAGCGGTTTGCTGTCGTTTGCGAGGTTAGGGCCTGCAAACTTAGCAATGTGGTTAACCATTCCTAACAATCTTCTGAGATCAGAAATGTTCTCTGGCTTGGGAAAATTTTTCACAGCAGACAGTTTCTCTGGGTCGATGGCGATCCCGTCTTTCGAGATGATGTGCCCGAGAAAGGATATCTTCTCTTTGGCAAACTGGCACTTCTCGTCGTTCAGGGTAATGCCCGCTTCTTGAAGCGTCGACATCACTTTCTTCAAGTAACGATCATGTTCTTGCTTGTTCTTACCGAAAATGAGCAGATCGTCAATGTCACAAATCACATTTTCATGGTTCGCCAGAAGTTGAGACATTCGTCGTTGAAATACTTCTGGCCCTGAACTTATCCCGAAGGGTAAGCGTGTATAACAGTACCTTCCAAAAGGTGTGATGAAGGTTGTTAACTCCTGACTTCCTTCATCCAGTGGAAGTTGATGGAAACCCTTTTTGCAATCAAGCTTTGTGAACATTTTGCTCCTGACAGCTGGGCTAACAGTTCATCTGTTGACGGTAACGGGTAGTTCTCTCTGCGAACTGCTTCATTTAGTTTGCTCAGATCGACGCAGATTCTGACTCTCTCGTCGCTCTTGGGCACCACTACTATTGGGGCGCACCAATCACTGGGCTTGGTGACTGTGCGAATCACTCCCTGTTCTTCAAGTTGATCCAATTCTGCCTTGACTTTCTGTTTCAAGGGCAAAGGTAAGCGTCTTGGAGCTGCTACTGCATATGGAACAGCTTGTTCTTTCAGACGAATCTTGTAAGGATCTTGTAGACTTCCTAGTCCTCTGAAGAGTTTTGGGAATTCTTCCTTGTACTGTTTTTCGTGGTCTTCTATAACTGTGTTGATTCTCTCAATCAACTTCAACGCTGTAATGGCTGGTCGACCCTAGCAATGGTTCTTCAAGTGTTTTTACGACATACACATCTTGCAGTGTAGAGACATTCTTGTATGTCAGTTTTGCCTTGAACATGCCTTCCACAGCTATCTCAACACGACCTGGACCATACAGTTTCTTGCGCACTTTCTGCAATGGTCGCTTGGCTGCTGGAACTGCGGTCTGAGGTACGACGGTAACATCAGCTCCGGTGTCAAGCTTAAATACATTCTCTGTATCTTCCATCAGGAGACTGACTTTCCAAGGATCTGTTATCACACTGCCCACAATCATACCCATGTAAGCTTCTTCGTCTTCTTCTTCCTCTTCCACTGTGTGAATCGTAGAAGAACCTGAAGAGCGACAGACTGCAGCGTAGTGACCAATCTTGGAACCATTTTCTGCATTTAGCGTTCTTTGCAGGACAACCATCTCTGTTGTGGGAACCTTTTCCGCATCTAGAGCATGGCTTAGTCTCTGGTTTTCCCCGAAGGCCTGGCTTCGTACCGCAACGAACTTTTCGCTGACCTTTCTGAATCTTGTTGATGGTTTTCTCAACTGTACTCTCGCTGTTGCTTGCCAACATCGAGTGTGCTTGAGTCTTGGACGTCTCATGAGCTCTGCAAATTTCTATTGCTTCTGGAAGCTTGAGTGTTTTCTTCTGCAACAATTTTTCACGCATAGTGTCATCTTGAACACCGATCACAAGCCTGTCACGAATCATGCGGTCAACATCCTTGAAATCACATGATTTTGCTAACTTGCGTAAAACTGTGACGTAAGTATCAACTGACTCATCCTTGTTTTGGTTTCGGCTATGAAACTTGTAGCTCTCATACACCTCATGTGTGCTACCCAAACAAAAGTCGTTGAACTTGTCGATGACAGTCTGAATATCTTTGTCGTTCTCCCCTTCTGCAAAGGATAATCCTTCATAGATTTCTTGTGCGTCCTCACCAATGCAAGCTAATAGAACTGCACAACGATAAGCTGAATCTTCTTTATCAAGGCGCGTAGCTACCTCATAGTTCTGCCACTGACGAATAAATTTTTTCCAATTTACTTCAATGTTAGAAGACAAATCCAGCTTTGAGGGAACAGGAACGTTTGCAGTGAAGTGTTGTCTCTGATGTGTCTCCGCCATCTTGCGAGAAATGTCACTTTGCGAACGTACGACGCAATATTTCAAAATGAGAAAAACGTGCCCACCTGAAAGTTTTCTGGAGAAATCACACAGCTAGCACTTTGCTGCTCACTTCTGACACCATGTTGTGTTATTGGTTTGTGGGTATTAGAGGTGGCACTCATTAAACTGTCCAGTTAGAAAACACACAAGAGACAGCTTCATGTCGGCTCCCGCCCAAGTATATTTGAATCTCTTAACCGGAACTAAACCTTTTACGGATTGTTCATTTTGGGAATAAGGCCAACACTTGGCTTATGTCACACACTGGTCTGCCACTGGGCAGCTGTGAGGTTTTGTCTGCACTCACTCATCAGACGCTGACCAGCTGTGGCGTACACCGCTGCTTGCTATGGAGGAGCCGTGACGTGACTGCGGCTGTAGAAACACGGGCTGCGCTGAGGAAAAGGCTGGATAGGCTGGGTTACGAGTCGTTATTTTTTGCTAAAGATTTTTCTCGATGTATTGAGACAGAAAGAAAGGACAACCGAAAACGAATAAAGAAAGCGACAAGACTGCAAGTAACAAATGTGAAATAGAATGAGACAAAGAAAAGAGCAAGCAACAAAGAAGGAAGAGACGATAAAAATAAAGAAGCCTGTAGAGAGATAAGGTGGGAGGACAGCGGCGAGGAGGGCGTAGACACATTAGGAGGGCGGTTAACGACCGCGGTGTCTGCTGTCCTAACAGCATCAGCAGCCGCAGGAGAAGTGTAGCAAAGTCTTCTGTCTCCTGCCAGTCTTTATGGTGACCGTTATGTCTAGAGAGAGACAGACTTGCCAGCCGAGCGCCTGTTTAAATACTCATCACTGCTCCCCCCTACACCCAGACAAGTACCCCTCGGCCCTCTACCTCCCATTCACGCTGTAGCTACAGACCGACTACTCCGCCTCCTTAGGGACCGCAATGAACAAAAGGGGAAATCACTTCTTACTCTGGGTTGTTTCCCCGAAATACGTCACTGATCGTTGGCGCATGTCTGTTGGCTGGTCATTAACCCGGATGTTGATGCACACAGACGATATTACAGGAATAATGTCGACAACACCGAGTCATGTGGTGTTTGACACAGAGTATCTGTTGTTACTGACTTTTGTATGTTCGGCCATTGTGACGTGTTGTCAGGGTAGAAGATGTTATTTCAGGCGGACACTCAGTCGCCAGCATCCGGGGCAGAAATCCAAACATCAGCACGTGCAGGACAGGGAACGCGGGTGGGTGGTGACGATGGTAGTTTGTAATGTACAGTTTGTTTGTTGTGGATGTGTACACAGCAAGACGTATTAGTTCTCATGTCACAACCACATCCACGTCCTCACAACTCGATCAACTCCTTGTCAAACACGTGATCCGAGAAATGAGGAAAGCGGAGACAGCGGAGGTAAAAGTTCGTTTGTTGGAGGATGACTGGAACAACCTTACAGCAAAACTAACTTCAAACACAGAGTCGGTTAGTACAGACTTGTGTGAGGAGGTTGGCTAGTTACTGCCTTGGGACTCCACCCGTACCTCAGCTGTGGTCGCCCTCCACCCTGTGTATGCTAATCTCTTGGCACACTTGAAGATTGTGTTTGGACTTGATCTACCTTGCTCTGCTTTACTTCTATACCCTTACAGACAGCTGTAATACGTCCTCTACACAGCTGTGTACAGACAGCTGTAATACGTCCTCTACACAGCTGTGTACAGACAGCTGTAATACGTCCTCTACACAGCTGTGTACAGACAGCTGTAATACGTCCTCTACACAGCTGTGTACAGACAGCTGTAATACGTCCTCTACACAGCTGTGTACAGACAGCTGTAATACGTCCTCTACACAGCTGTGTACAGACAGCTGTAATACGTCCTCTACACAGCTGTGTACAGACTGCTGTAATACGTCCTCTACACAGCTGTGTACGGGCAGCTGTAATCTCTAACCATCTGTGTACAGGTAGCTGTAATGTCCTCTAATCGGCTGTGTACAGACAGCTGTAATATGTCCTCTACACAGCTGTGCACTGTTATCTTCAGGAAACAGCCAGCTGTATAAATTACTCCTTCTAATGGATTCCTGACTGAGGTCACGTGGGCTAATTGTGTCCTAGTGACACGCCTCCCACGTCAGTTTTTTCCTAATTAGAACCTAATTTTCCGTAAAATAATTGTTTTTTAGAGATGTTCTCTTTGCTTATCTCAAGAGGAACGTGTGGCAGCCAGCTGACATCAACTATTTGTGTAAATGTCTGTTCAGGTGACATAAATCCTTACCTGCAGGTTTATGACATTGTTGGCTGCGTGCTGCCCGACCATAAACACAATGCTTGTGACCTCGCGCCTAGCGTTTGACCTACTCAAAAATTCGGAATAGATAATGGAGTAGATGCCTATTCATCTGTAAACTTCCTGACTTTCTGTAATCTTTCTTTGCTCGCTCCTCTCAAGACGTTCGTTGAAGCGTGAAAGTCTTGTCGAGTGTCTGGAATTCTCTCCTTCGGCAAGAAGTTTGATCAGTCGTGACCTGTTGGCTGCATTGTTGTTTGTTGTCAGCGTGGCAAGGTGTGAGAGCAGAGGTGAGGGTGTGCCTCGCACCCCGCCAGTCGTCATTTGCTGGTCTTCCCCTTGTCACGTGGTCGGCGCGAGGGAAATGGCGGCTGTCGAGGGTTTAAATGTAACCATCACGGGTGTTCTTGACAGGACTGGTTGTGGCTTGTCTTGTCCTCTCGTCTTCATGATGCACTGGATGTTGTTTGGATGGACGTCATGCTTGTGCGACTCGCTTGATGTTGCGGGCGGGGGGGGGAGCAGCCAGCCGTGAAGTTAATCGTCTGACCACGAGGAGTAGACAGAGACCTACCACACAAGTGCCGCTAGTAAACCCTGCAACGTTTCTCTTTATTATGGATTATTGTTTGATTGTTGTTTGATTGTTGTTTGGTTGTTGTTTGATTGTTGTACTGAGATGTTTTCAGCCACAGACTAGTGTTAGTCTGCTCGCGATCTGCACGAGTTCACGTCCGCCATCTTGTGTGCTCACACATACACATGTAGATAGACCCACACATTCTCACAATGTACATACAGATACACTCACACGTGTGTCACCCACCCACCGACACACAACACACGTACAAACACACACATACACAGATACGCACGCACACACACACACACACACACAGATAAGCACACACACACGCACGCACACACACACACACACGTACAAACACACACATACACACACACGCACACATGTGAATCATGAGACATTTCCGACCTCAGCGGAGGGATGGTGAGTCAGGAATCGTCTGTAGAGCCGAAGACGACGACATCTGCATGTGTAGTGTAGAAACCGGAAGTCAGGATGACAGGTGTGCTGAGGTCGATAATAGATAATGACGACTGTCTGTACCCGATGTGCTCTAGCAGGACCACGTGCGTCACAGACGACTCTGCCAGCGCCGACTTCAAGTCCCAGGAAAACGAACAAAGAAATGGAGAAAGCTGAGGGGCGACATGCTGTCAGTCAACTAACCACTGCCAGCTCCTGTCTCACTGTCACGTTGTCACTCATGTCACACATTTGTCAGGCACGTCACAAGGCGACAGGATGAGTAACGTGTCTCAGGCTATGTGACGTGATGTCACGCTAATTGATTGCTATCAATACTGATGAGGATGCAATACTAGCAGAGGGATTTTGTGAGGTAAGATGTTTGACGACGCTGTAATGTGAGGGGACACTTTAGTATGGAGCACACTGTAGTGTGAGGCACACTGTAATTTGAGGCACACTGTAGTGTGAGGGCACACTGTAATTGAGGGCACACTGTAATGTGAGGGCACACTGTAATGTTGAGGGCACACCTGTCACACTTATATGAGTGTCAATGGCGGCACACTGTCAATTTGAGGCGCAACAGGCCTGTACGATACGTAGAGGCACACCTGTGTGTGAGTGGCCCGCGTGTAAGTGAAAGTGCACACTTAGTGGGAGGGACACACTGTAATTCTGAGGCACACAAGTTTAAATGTGAGGACACTGTAATGTGAGGGCACACTGTAGAGTGAGGGCTTACGATCTAATTTGGCGCACAAAAGACACAAATTTTTTCTGATCTGTTTAGTCTAGTAATTGCACATGCAGGGTCCAAATATGCGTACGCTCGCATATGGGCTTGGTTGACAAAGCAGATGCTCCTGGTTGTTGAGGGTACAGCGTGGGGCCACAAGCAATACAGTGCCCTTAGGCCTAAGTGCCCAGGACGTAGCTTTTATTGTTGTCTGTAGGCATCTGCATTTCTGAAAGGAGTGACATCTGATAGAGCTATAAGGTCAGGTCAGCAGTCCCACTGACGATCACTGTCTTGTTGACACGTCACAGTTCGCGTCACAAAACAACATTCGTCTACCGAGATAGATACAGAAACACAGCGAGCAGTGTTGCGGCCAGCTGCATGTGCCATGCACAGACCCCAGTGGTGGGATGCAGTCGCATCGCGCTCGGCAGTGAATGCACAGAGGAAGACAGACGGCATGGACTTTGCATAGTATTGTCCACACTCCTAGGTGTCACAGTATAGACAACGCGCACGTGACAGCAGACTCCTAGCTTGTCTTCGCCCTGGGTTCTCATGACTGGCATTTCATGCTGACTCCGACAGATAGCCTGCTGGACGCGGGAAGAACATCCGTGTGTATTAGTCTTTCTCTCGGATTCACTATGAGAGCATGGCGACGCTCGCTGTTTCGTCCGCGTAAAAACGCACGTACCACCCAGCTCAGAGGGCGAGAGTGCATACAATCGCTGCAAGCGTCCTTGGTGTTGCGATCATGGCGTTGACACCAAACTCTGGACCACAAGCTCACCGCCAAAACTACATCTCATAACTGCTATTTCTTGCTCCAGTTTCACCAAACTTGTATCTCGGCAGTTTTGCTGATGATCGCAGAACTGAGCACAAGCATGTCACACGTGCACTAGCCCCCCACAGTCACCCCGGGTACCACACATGGACCAACACTTTGACCTCGATGACAAGTGCTGCAACGAGGCTATAACCTCCCGACCTACATTTCTTTTGCGGGCGTGAGGCAAACTTTACAATGTTTACATCATTTTCCTGATGCGAAAGATGGAACGCGACTGTCAGCCTGCTTCAGCTGTGGAGCGGGGCATCTGGTTCAGAAACTAAGATAATATCACCAGAACGATGCTGCACAGCGCGTGTCGTTCAGTTGGCTTAGTGACGAGACACGGACAGTGCAAATTGCATTAATATACGATTATTATGTTTCTCAATTGACCTGTCCTAAGAGGAGTGTAGGCCTCAGGCAAGTTACAATCCATGCAGCGGCAAGTGGACAGCAGCTGATGCACCTCGTGCTGTGGTGCAAGCCTCAGTCCAGGCAACAGTGTATGCTCACGCTCCAGAGCGAGCGAGGCTTCTCGCGTAGCATGATGGCGACGAGGACAAGATGACGCCATGCTCGACTCCCGGGTGCACGGAAAAGTGGGGCTAAGGTGGAGGCGACTAAAAGAGTATGCCTTTTTATCTACGACGGCTGCAGACCACAGGATGGCAAGCAGGCCAGGGACACGCAGACCCAACAAGCGATTTGGGGAACTGCACGTTGCATGACGTCCTTGTCTAACATCGTTGTGGCTCCTCCTACAAGATAGCCTTAAACATCCCCGCCCGTTGATGTCTTGTATTCTCCTGTGTCCACCTTCTGACATTCAGCGTGGTACGTTAATAAGATAGTTGTGCTAATAGGCTTTTCGGGAGTGACAGAAAGGATACATGTGCAGCTCTTGTAATTCCTACAAACCAAACAACACCGAAATAGTTACCTCCATCAGATATAACGCTCCATAGAAAAGTCGCGAGCAAGAGACGCGGAGAAACAGCACGACGGCCTTCCGTAACACTAGCGCGGTCAACTGAGTGTCCCTTCTACCCCTTTGACCCCGTGGTTACCACGATAGGTATCGTGGCTAGGGAGCGCACTCGATTACATTAACTTGATTGGATGTTTCCTCTTAAGGAATTTCGAGGATACGATTTTAGTGGTTTGATATCCATTATCTAATATTACCTAGAACATTAGGCCAAGACTAACTGCATCGACTGTCATATGTCAGGTTTTGTACCAATATGAATCGAAAATTGCCAAATTTGGAGATCGCTTTGTTAAGCGAGGATGTTGAAGAGTTTAGTGACGAACACGAACAAGGAAAGTAAAGAGTACCTACAAAATTAGAATTAAAACAGTGAGAAACAAGTGGGAAACTTTTAGTTATCAAACGTATCTATACCTGCATAATGGGGAATATAGCGGTGACCACCGTGTTAGCGTGTATTTTTGTGATTGATATCGCTGCGCGAGTGGGGTTGATCGTTGCTAAAGAGTAAATACACATCAGAATTGTAAATAAAAAAGGAACATGAAAAAGCTAAACACATACAACCACGCTTTATTATGGGTTTCGACTTTGAAAAACACGAAATATGTCTGCTAAATCATTCATAAACACATTATAGAGTGGCTCATACGCTTTCTACGCGATGTAGTCACTGCCTCGCTACACGATCATTGACCAACTATTATTATGCTCAGACTTCATATATTGCTCAACTGATCATATTGCTCAACGGATTTCAATATTGGCTAGCTAACAGCTTACAATATTGCTCAACGAATCAATTTGGTACACTTTCATATTGACTTCAACGATTCTATTGCTCAACAGTTCCATATTGCTACAACGATTCATATTGATTTGTCCAACGAATTCATATTGCTACAACGACTAGCGGAGAGGCTAGCGTTGGTTCGGCAGAGTTCTTCGACGTGAGTCCATGGCGCGTTCGTCTACCTCCGGTACTGCACAAGAGGCCGCGTTTTGCCATTCGTCACAGCTAGGTAGATGCGTCGGTAGGTAAAGATAAGTTTTTAAAGTAAAGATAAGCCAGCTCCTAGGGTTGAGTGACTAAGCAGAGCCACTAACATGCACATTCTAACAGACTATCCGAAGATGAAATTTGGTTGAAAAGAGTCATATGGATACTGAAACCCACGGAACCTCTGGAAACCTGGTAAGTGACTAAGTGTGCTGGTAAGGTCGGCTTCTTGGGGGCAGACCCGAAAACCGTCACGTGCTGCTGTGCTATGGCAATGTACTTTGTGCGATGTGGTGGCTGTTTTGGGTAATCTCCATGTCGTTGTTGCTGTCTGTGTGTTGACGTAGTGGTGTGTGAGAGAGAATGTGCGCGCGGTGTGTGTAGTGAAGAGGTGGGTGGGTGAGATATGACAAGCGGCGAACCCAAGATTTAGCCAAGCCTACAACGTACCCGTCACTTGCAAGCCACACACTTGGCCATCAAGTCTTCTTGTGAATGAAAGTAGGGGCCACCCAGTCATGCGCTTACCAGTGAGTACGAGTTCATTCTGTCTTGCGGGGCTGGTGAATCATATTACCTGCCGTCACTGTGTGGTGAGCTAGGACGTGAGAGCATAAAACTGCTGTCACGTGCCACAATCACCTAACAATTCTCAGACGTCAGCAGAACATAAGGGTAGATAAGCAATAAAGACTCCCCCCCTGCCCTGTCCCCTTCCTCTAACTCCGTGTCTGATCTTTCGCATGCAAGAAGATTTAAAAAAAAAGAAAATCATAGGAATCGCGTGTCAAGAGAAA